>NW_007726443.1:630608-632035 GCF_000696425.1 Galeopterus variegatus | reverse complement strand
CGTATCTAATACTTGAATCCTTAGCAAACTTTAGATAGAAAAACCGTTCTAAAAGCATCACATATTTATCTCAACCCAATGGTTTATAAAATAAACTATGATCTTTGTCGTCTAGCCTTTTGCACTTGATATGCAAAGTTGTATATGTATTTTGAATACATATACAAAGTTGTATATGTATACATATACAAAGTTGTATATGTATTTTGAGTAGTGCAAATAACTTTTTCCCTTAAAAAGCCCAGCTGTGGCAAATTTCAAGTGATGGCTTTCAGAAATACCATCTCTGCCAATGATTTACAAAAGTCCATTTAGCAACTTTACTATTTATCATAAGGTGGTAGTTTTGTAATATATTTTTAAATGTGATGTGCTGTTGTGTTTACACCAAAATTTAATTTTATGTGGTCAAACTTCAAATGCAATTTACACAGCTATGGTTACAAACAACAGAAAAACCCAGTTCTACTAACTTCTCCCTTTTTAAATTGTCTCTCCAGAAGCTTCCTCCGAGTCATATAATCTTCCGTAAATTTACTAATTTAAATCTCTTTATTTCTCCTAACTTGATATCTTCTCATCTAATTCAATTTTTTCAGATGAACACAATCAAATAAATAACCAAGGAAGGGTAATGGGTTTATAAAGCACACACCAAAAGAACCCTGGTTTAGTATTACCAAGTTTAATTATTTTACATGCATTACATTGATGTGCTATTAAACACACATACACACTCACAATTATGGCCATTATATATTTTTTCCACAGCATGCCTTTTGACAAAATAAGAAATCTCCTTGACCCATTTGTTGTTTTTAACTTTAAAAATGTATATTTGCTGTGCTATTTGTGTACTGCTTTCTATTTGATTCTATTTGCCTGACTTATCTTTGTCCTCTTTATTTTTTAATCTACCTGTCTCATTTTGTTTTAGGTGTTTCTTTTACACATCAGTCTCTGTTTCTGGGTAGAATGTTTAACCAATTCATTTACAATATCATATTCTATATTCTTAATCTTCCCATTTTCCAGTTTGCTTTTTTAGAAATGTTTCCTTGATGTTTTTCTTGAGTTCTATCTATTGTAAAGCAGGTTATGCTTTATTTGCCTTTTCTCTTTGGAGATTTAGAAGATGTCATTGTGATTCATTTGAAGAGTAGCTTTATAGTTTTCTATATGTTTGTGTATGTATATAATTATTATTAATAATAAAACAGTGGTCTATTGATTCCTCCCTGTATTTATCTGTTTCTGTTTCTTATAACACAATACCTGGAACTGGGTAATTCAGAAAGAAAACAAAATTTTTTGCTCACAGTTTCTGAGGCTGGGAAATCCAAAGTCCAGGGAATACAGCTGGTGAAGGTCTTGTGGTTGTGACAGTGAGGGTAATATATCACATTGCAAAAATGGTTGAGCAGAGA
>NW_007726443.1:628734-630199 GCF_000696425.1 Galeopterus variegatus | reverse complement strand
TGTTTAATCCATTCACTATGGCATGGTCCTATAATCTAATCACCTTTTCAAGGCCCCACCTTTCAATTACCACAATAGGATTTCCCACCCTCTTAACAGTTACAGCGGGGGCCAAGTTTCTAATACATAAAATGGGGTGACAGTTAAAGCTTCAGTGAGTTTGGGAGGGACATAATTCGATCTACTACACTCCCCTTATAAAATAAAGAACAAACATAGTTTTAAATGCCTTTATCATTTATCTAAAAATGTTTTATTTTGTTGCTGTTATCTAAGATGTTGAACAGAGTATTATTCATAACTGCCTACTTTATACCATGCATCTTATTTTTTAAGAAATATTTCATATACATATTATTTTTAAGCACATAGTCAAACTATACCATAACCTCCCAATTTTTACTTTTTTCTACCTATTGGTCATATATCTGAATAAGTTTTTAGAAGATAAACATAAAAGATATATTCCTGACTATGTTTCCAGGTAAAGTACATGGGAAGAGTACTAGTCCATTTCTGTTGCTTATAACAGAAATGCCTGAAAGTGGGTAATCACCTCTTCAAGGCCCCTCCCCTCAATTACCATAATAGGATTTCCTATCCTCAACAGTTAGAGTGGGGGTTAACTTTCTAATACATGGACTTTGGAAGACACAATTCAATCCACAATGGGAAATATAATTTATGTAATTTTGGAACAGTATGCAGAAGGCAGAAATTCTGGTAATGTAAGAACTGAGGATCTTTTGCCATGGTCTGTATACACGAGTTTTGGTGGCACTATTTTTCCTTCTCAAGAATCTGTTGATATTCCTTCCTTAATTTCTGATGATTACTATTCCAGAGAAATCAGAAACTAAGATGGTTTTTGTGCCTTTTACTGTAATATTTTTTTTCTTTTTTTCTTTTTCTTTTTCGTGACCAGTAAGGGGATCGCAACCCTTGGTGTGGTGTCGCCCACACCGCGCTCAGCCAGTGAGCGCACTGGCCATTCCTATATAGGATCCGAACCTGCAGCGGGAGCGTTCCTGCGCTCCCAGTGCCGCACTCTCCTGAGTGCCACGGGTGGAGCCCGTAATATTTTTTTCTATCTAAATGTTTACAGAATGTTTTCTTCATGTTTGATAAAAAAACAAACTCACAGGAATTGTCTAAGCATTATTCTCTCTTGAAGACTCTTACTTGAAATGTCCTGTTAATCTTCAGACTAAATTCTTCATCTGAGGAAAGTTTTTTTCTTTGATATTGCTGCTTATTGATTCTGTTTCATATTGCTGTTTATTGATTCTGTTTCATTTGTTTTTGTCTCTTCTTCAGGGACACCAATTGCCTGTATGTGTGACCTTCTTTGCTATAATTTTGCTAACTATCATCTTCTCTCACCCAGTTTCAATTTTTATTAACAAGATCCTTTGCTTTCCAGGAAATTTTTTCATGTCTGTACACAATATATCTGTAATATGAA
>NW_007726443.1:627038-627384 GCF_000696425.1 Galeopterus variegatus | reverse complement strand
TATAACCGCTCTTGGGTTACTCTGCTCTTATTCTTTCTTTCTGTGATTTCTCATCTCCAAGGGCTGAACAGATGAGAATAGCTACAGCATTGGCTTTTATGTTGAGTAAAAATTTAGACACACTTTGAATCCTTTCTAATTGCCTTTTGTGTCTTTTTAGTGTTTCTTTGTCTAAAGTAATCTTACTTCTCCCACAATTCGTACCTCCTCCTATATTACTGATTTTGAATTAAGTCATCATCAAACTCCCCGTTATATACATTAGACACAAAAATGTCATCCTGTGTTCTTGTTACCCTCAAGCCACACAACTCACTAAATTCTAAGTCCTATAGGTTCTACATTT
>NW_007726443.1:623475-625077 GCF_000696425.1 Galeopterus variegatus | reverse complement strand
TCCAGAAATCTATCTATGGGCCCCCAAAAGTCTTAGGCTAAATCCTGGGTTGAATACTAATTTTCATATGTACCAGGTGAGACTCTATGAGCTATATACTGAACAATTCCCAAAGCTCACACAGGGCTGGCAGGCATGCAAATTCTTACCAGCTGTAGTAGTAGGGAGATCTTGTTGAATATCTGCAGCATTCAACAGAGATCTCACAAGGGTCACACCTTAGAAGTGAGGTTAAACTAATTCCATGGTATAAGCTATTTTAGACCTACTCTAACAAAGCTTAAACCAAAAAAGACTTTGAAAAATCATGCTGATCTTCAAATAACTTAACTTCATTCCANTATTTCATTGTACAAACTCCTCAGAGTACACAGTTTTCTCTGCTTTTCTCACATTTGCCTCTTTTTTCTACAGTCTTCATCAGGATACACTATATTATCTATACATGTTTATACCCAGGAGTATTTCAATACTATGACATCTTATGCCTGTGTAACTATAAAAGAGGGGCTGTGATAGGGGATGATAGGAAAGTAAATGCCCCTAGTCGTTTTAGGAAACAACTACAACACAGGGTATTCAGTCCCTCCGTTAGCAAACAGTTGATATCTCTGATAAAGGAGCAAATGTCAATGGTTGGTACAAATTTGCATGCTGCCTAATTTTGTTGAGCAAAAATTCCTTAGGAGATTCTGCAGGTAATCGATGAAATTCCCTAATTGGTAATACTGCTCAAGCATTATACCCATGCTAGCAGAGGTATCTGTGAGCCTTTCACGGGAGGTTGGGAGAAAAAAAACAATTGCTACTAGTTTAGCTCTATTATCTCAGAACCAACCTCATTATATATATTTAAAGAGAAATAAGCAATGTTTATTTTCCTTTTGGAAGAATTGTATTTTGCACATTTTACCCATGCATTCTTTTCTATATTAAGGTCTTGGCAATGTGTATGAAAAGATAGTTCACTTCTATAATTAGATATATTGGTACACTAATTAATTCTATGCTGAAATGAATACTGTTTTAAAAGTTAAGAAAATATCCTCACTCATAAGTGGGACCTAAAAAGTGAATAAATAAATAAGAGAGAAAGAAAGGAAGGAAGAAACAACAATCATGATAATAGGTTGAACTTTCAGAAGGAGAGAACAGAACTGTGGTTACTAGAGGTGGTCAGGGGAGAGGGGAACAGGGTGGACAAGAAATTAGTTAATGGACATAACGATTGCTTATGCTTAGTAATGATGAATATGCCTATTATTCTGATTTGATCATCACACATTGTATACACCTATTTATATCCAACTCTATACCCCACAAACATGTATAATCAATTATGTTTCAATTTTTTACAAAAGAAGGGAAATGAAAAAAAAAGAAAGGAATAGGTTTTTTTTTCTGAGTCTCAGCTGGATTATTAAAGGCCAAAGACAATTTATTTCTAATATCTGATTTGCTAATGATGATTCTGGTAAAAATATGAGTGAAAGAAGGCTGGTCTCCAATTTTTTCTCTTATATACTTTTGCGTCTTTTACATTTTTCTTTTTTTTTTTTTTATTTTGTCAATATACACTGTATATGATTATTATGGCCCGTC
>NW_007726443.1:620060-621913 GCF_000696425.1 Galeopterus variegatus | reverse complement strand
ACTAAAATGACACAAAACTTTAATACTTAGATTTAATTTAGAGTTTAAATTTAATGTCTATTCTTAATTGGTAGAATTGACTTACACTCAAATTCTTTATCTTCCTAGATATTTTTGTGAAACTTTGATCTAAACTATATACATCTTTTAAATATCTATCTTTTAAATAGTTGAATTTTTGTTCAATGATAACATTGCTGTCTTGCACACAATGGATTCTATGAATTGAGTTGTCTTTCTAACAGCAGCAAAATTTAGGTTACCTCATCAACACCCTTGTCACTTTTTTCCAGGAGGTGCAGTCGGGATGTAGACTTGGTCCGTGTAAAGGGTTATTATCTCTATCATCTGAACAGACATCCTACTTGGTATCATACTTGAGCCAGCTGAAATGATGTTTGGCCTGTTTCTCAAGTTTAGTTCTTTTCAGAAAATAAATATGCACTTCAAATTTAGGGACTCAAAAACTACTAATCTTAAAATTCTGCTAACATTTAAGATTTTCTTAGCATCTATGTTTGTTTTGCTCTAAAGCAGAATCACTGAAAATTTAGCATACCATACTGAGTTAGGAACATAAGGATTAATAATATATGGAGAGTACATGAAAGAATAGGTCTTTTACGACGTTTCCTTTTATGACTGAGAAGGGACCTAGTAAATTACTTTATGAAATCTCTTCTTACAAGTGAAGATAAATGTCCTAATGGGCTTGAGGTCTCATGTATTACATATAATGTGCAGTTCTTCCGTCTATCTTCCTATATTTCTATATTTTGTCAAAATCATCCAGTGGGCTTTATTTCATCATCAAACACATTTTTTTCTTTAAGACAAAAGAAAATAATATACTGGGAAGATAATGCCTGGTTTCATTTAAGTTGTTGCCCAACTCAGTATAACCGCTCTTGGGTTACTCTGCTCTTATTCTTTCTTTCTGTGATTTCTCATCTCCAAGNAAGGTCCATCCATGTTGTTGCAAATGGCAGTATCTCATTAGTTTTTATAGCTGAGTAGTAACCGAATTCTTAGTTAAGACCTAGCATAAAATTTAAGATACTTTGAGTGCCTACTATGTATGACCCTACATTGTACTCACTAAGCTACTGGAGACGGCCTTTGCTTATACTATATATAGATAGACCAGGACACATTGGAGAAAAGAAAGCTAACCTTACTGCTTTTGCTAATTGCAGTGTCACCCCAACCTAAAATGAATGTTTCTGCATTATAGAGGCAAAATTCCAAAGCCTAAAGGATCACAGTTTTATTCTTACAAGGCTTTCTGCTTAACAAGCTAAGCTGAATCAGACTTTTAGAATCCATATTTCCACATATGGGATGCATTTTATAATTCTCTTCATAAATATGAATTTCTGAATTAGAATTTTTAAGTAATAAGAAATCTGTGATTTATGTGGACCTATTACTACGACCGATTATCAGAGTACATCACATTCTTTCTTCCATTTCCTTAAAATTACTTTCCATCCACCTATGTCGCTGGAGCTGAAGCTCTGCTTTGGGGAAGATAACCCAATCCAACATCAGCAGAGTTTCCTTCTGAAAAGACCTGTCACTTTGTGTCAATTGTAGGAATTTGTGTCAATTTCTGAAGTCATTTCAAATTTGCTTTGCATTACATCGTTTTGTTCATGTCTTAAGCAACTGAAGATGTACCTGAAAATTTATTGGACAAGACAGTTCCCTTTGCAAGTGCAGATAAGTGCAGATAAGCCTGAAAGGCAAAGGTGAAAAACAGTCAATGTTTGAGAAGCAACTAAAGTATCTAACTAAAATGACACAAAACTTTAATACTTAGATTTAATTTAGAGTTTAAATTTAATGTCTAT
>NW_007726443.1:616564-618543 GCF_000696425.1 Galeopterus variegatus | reverse complement strand
GTTCTTGTTACCCTCAAGCCACACAACTCACTAAATTCTAAGTCCTATAGGTTCTACATTTTCATTATAATTTCTATTTTTTTTATTTGTTAATACCTTGGATAAATCTTGATAATCTTTTGCCTAGACAATTTTTATAGTCCACTAAAGCAGTGACTTTCAAACGTGTTTTCTATCACCATGAAGAAATATATTTACATTACAACTCACTATAGACATATATAATTTAAAAGTGAATAAATAGGTAAAATAAAAGTTCCAAAAACAATTCTTCCTCTTAATGTGTGATCCACGTTGACATATTCTGCTGCATTTTGTTATTAAAGGCAAATTGGTTTTACAACTTCACTAATGGGTTGCTACCTGCAATTTGAAAAGCACTGGAAAAAATTACCCCTTCTCCAGTCATGAGTCTAACTAATAAATATTCTACACTGCCAACAAAAAGTTTTTTATTTTACCTGTCTAAATACATAACTTGTCCCCTTAGAGCCCTTCTTTCAACTACTAGATAAAGCCTGAACTCATTATAATCGCATGTAGTAAGGGTTCTTCCCGCTTACACCTCCAACCTGCATATCTTACTCCCAAACTCACGTGCTCAAGCCAGTCTACTTTATTTCTCTGTCTTCCACACAGTACTTCTGCTTGGAAAACTGCCTCCCTTCACTGTTCATATTTTCTGTTCGTAAAGGCTCTGCTCAAACATCTTTCTCCCTTTCCATACGGCTTTCTCTAATACCTCCCCAAACAGGGCCACCACTGTACTTGTAAATACCCCTTTTAAAACACTTAATGGGAGAAACTCACAGAAAACACTACCCAGAGATGCCCCCATCTTGCTTGCATAGCCATCTCAGCATGGACTTACCATAAAAAGAAGTTTGCTGCTTGCTGATTCAATTTCTTCAAATTTTCTATTTCTTGCTGAGTTTCTTTTGAAGTTTTGCACTTCTTTTTATTACATACATTGTTTTAAGATTCTTCAGTACCCAAGGGCAGAAGCTTCATTTCCATCCATGAAGTAGTAAATGATATGAGATTTGTTTTTTACCACAAACAACCAGACAATTAGAAAACTACACTAAATATATGAAAAAACTGTTTTCAGCAACTGGACAGCAGGAAGCATAGGAATGTGGTCTCTGATAGAGAAACAAATGAGGGGAGGCCTATGATTTCCTTGGCTTTCTGCCAGAATGAAATAGAACTCANCTTAAACCAAAAAAGACTTTGAAAAATCATGCTGATCTTCAAATAACTTAACTTCATTCCACAATAATTTTTAACACTTTTTAAAGAAAAGTCGAAATCCAAAATAATCAACAATGTATCATTCACAATATCTGAAAACCAATGAAATATTACTGTATTACTATGTGAAATGCAAATATTATGACACAACATTTGATCCAGAAACAAGAGAAAAAGCAATTAATAAAAGCAGCACCAGAAATGTCAGAGATGATGAAATTAGCAAATGAAAGCTTTAAGATAGGTTTCACAAATGTGTCCAATGATTTAAAGAAAAACATGAACATAATGAATACAGAAATAGAAGACAGTTTTAAAAAGAAAAAGTGGAATGTAGAGGGCTAAAAATCACAACATATTAAATGATAAAGTCACTGGATAGGCTTAACAGCATATTGAACTGTTTAGAGGGAAAAAAATTAGTGAACTTAAACATATAACAGTAAAATATATTCAAACCAAAGTGCAGAGAAAAAAAAAGACTGAAAAAATATTTTGGAATCTAAGTCACCTTTGGAATGGTATTAAGTAGTCTAATATAAATGTAGTTGGAGACAAAGGAAGGGAGGAGAATTAGGAAAGGGCAGAAAAAACACAGGAAAAAATAATAACCAAAATATTTCTAATTTGATAAAAATTATTAATGCACAAATTTAAAGAAAGCCACACCAAGGAGCATCATAATCAAATTGTTGAAGATTAATGAAAAAAATAAAGAAACAAGA
>NW_007726443.1:613807-616077 GCF_000696425.1 Galeopterus variegatus | reverse complement strand
AGGGAGGAGAATTAGGAAAGGGCAGAAAAAACACAGGAAAAAATAATAACCAAAATATTTCTGATTTGATAAAAATTATTAATGCACAAATTTAAAGAAAGCCACACCAAGGAGCATCATAATCAAATTGTTGAAGATTAATGAAAAAAAAATAAAGAAACAAGAAAAAAAAAAGACATAAAGAGAAACAAACATAAGAATGACTATAGACTTCTCATCAGGAAAAATTCATGCCAAAGTCATTAAGTGACATATTTAAAGAACCAAAAGAAAAAAAAAAGTAGACAAATAATTCTATATTGAGTGAATATCTGTCTCAAAATTGAAGGTAAAATAAACACTTTGCAGAAAAACAAAAGCTAAGAGAATTCACATCCAGTAGACTAGCACAGAAAGAAATGCTAAAAACATCAAATGTTAAAAAAAATTCTTGAAGCTGAAAGAAAACTATACTGGATGTATACTTGGAAGGAGTACCTGGGATAATAAATATACAGATAAATATAAAAGCTTCTTTGCTTGTTTTCAAGTTTTCTTTAAAAGCCATTTGACTATTTAAAGCAAAATTCATCATAATAAACTGAGGGGCTTATTTATAGAAGGAAAATATATGATAAAAATAGGACCAAGGATGGAAAGGGAAAATAGCACTATATTATTGTTAGTTCCTTACATTTTATGTGAAGTTTGTAATATTTGAAGCTTCAAATATGAGTATTGCCAGCAATGGTTGGCCAGCTATGACCCATAGGCCAAATCTGTCCTGTTTCCTGTATTTCTTCTAAGGCCCACACACTAAGAATGTTTTTTGCATTTTTAAAGTGTTATTCTTAAAAAAGAATATCTACTTGGCCCTCTACAGAGAAAATTTGCTACATTCTGAGCTATATTGTGATATGTTAGAAATACATATTGAAAATTATAGAGAATCTACTAAAAATATAAAGCACAAAGCTGTAGCTAATAAGCCAATAATGGAGATAAAATGGAATACTAAAAAATATTACATTAATTTTAAAAAGTGAAGTAAAAAAGAACCAAAACAAACAAACAAGCAAAAGATGCAAAAATAGAGAATAAGCAGCAAGATCTGAACTCAAGAATATCAATAATTATATTAAATATGAATGATCTAAATGCTGCAATTAACAGGCATAGATTGCCATTCTGGATAAAAAAAAAACAGCAAGACCCAATTATATGCTGTATATGGAAAAGCTACCTGAAATACAGAGACACATATGTTAAAAGTGAAAGCATAGAAAAGGATATATTATGCAAATATTAATCAGAATAAAGCAGAAATGTCTGTAATAATACCTATGAATAGCTTTTAAAAGGGAATCTGTAAATAGATTGCCTTCTATGAAGTCTATAAAATAAACTTCATAAAAGGGAACATTACATGAGAGAAAGAGGGACATTATCATTTTATTTGATAAAATAATCAATTTATAGAGAAGGCTTAAAAATCCTAAATGTGTATGCACTTAAACAGAGAGATAAAAAAATATATGAAGGAAAAACTAAAAGAACTGCAAGAAGAAATAGACAAAACCCAATTATTGTTGAAGATTTTAATACTCCTCTCTCAGTAATTCATAGACCTAGTAGACAGAAAATCACTAGGTATATAGTAGACCTGAACTACGCTATCAATCAATTTGACCTAATTGACATTTATAGAACATGCCACCTAACTACTGAAGAACACACATTACTTTCAAGTGCACATTGAACTTTTACTATAATAGACCATATGCTGGGCTATAAACCAAGTTTCAATAAATTTAAAATTATTGAAATACTACAGAATATGTTCTGGTCCACAAATGAATTAAGCCAGGAAGCAATAACAATAGGATATATGGAAAATTCCTGAGTGCTTGGAAATTAAACAACACAATTTAAAATGACCCTTGTGTCATGTTAAGAGATGTTAGAAAATGCTTTGATTGATAATGAAAACACAACATATCTGCTGCTGGGGTAGTGCTTAAAGTGAAATTTGTAGCTTTACATGCACACGGTAAAAAAAAGAAAAAGTTTTGAAAGTAATTATCTAAACTTCTGCCTTAAGCTAAGAAAAGAAAAATAAATCAAAATTTGTATTTCTCAGAACTTTCTGAGCTGGATAACTGGTAACTGGGTTAAAAGTTGATTAAATAGCAAACCTAAAAAGAGAGACTTCCAGAGAAAACTTCTCTAGTCCTAAAGACATTTACTTACATTCCAAAGAATAATAAAATCCTAGGGGCCTCACCCTCATA
>NW_007726443.1:612104-613021 GCF_000696425.1 Galeopterus variegatus | reverse complement strand
GAGTAAACGTCTTTCTTTTTTCATCTCCAGAGGGTAAGTGTCAGCTGCCCTATATGAACGCTAAAAGTCATAATTTTAGAGTTCTTTGGCTGTGCACTGTATGTGAAGGTGATACCTGCCTCCATTGTGTCACCCTAATGGGAAATTGGGGTATGGGGAAACCAACAAAAGATGTTTTGTCAATAATTAAAAGCCTAGCTCTGATCCAGAGCTTTTCCTGTTCTAATAGAATAAATATAACTGTGTGTGTGTGTGTGTGTGTGTGTGTGTGTGTGTGTGTGTGTGTGTGTAAAGGTAGTGTACCATGTTAGACTCTTCACTGTTTCAGACCAGAAAGCAAGAAACAAGAAAGACATGAATGAATATCAATGAAATATTAAAAGAGGTAAACAACTGCAAAAATCAATAAAACTAAAAGCTGGTTCTTTTAAAAGGTCAATAACATTTATAATCCTCTATAAAGAATGATCAAGAAAAGAAGGGAGAAAACACAAAATAAATATACCAGGAATGAAAGAGATGGCATTATTACAGATGTCAAGTACTTGGTAATAAATTTAATTAAATATGTATAAAAATTGCTGAGAGAAATTACACTTGACCTAAATAAAAGGAAAATATTCCATGTTCATGAATTGGAAGATTCAGTATCGTTAAGGTGTAAATTCTCTCCCAGATTAATCTGTAGATTAATAGAACTCAAAGTTCCAAAAGCATTATTTCTAGAAATTGCCAAGTTGTTTCTAGTAATTATATGAACATGCAAAAAACTTAGAATATCCATAACCTTTTTTAAAAAGAAAACAAAGTTAAGGATCACACTATCTAATTTTAAAATGTATTATAAAACTACAGTAATAAAGAAACCTGTTGGTGGTGGAATTACAGATATATCAATCAACAAAGAATAGAAAGTC
>NW_007726443.1:609762-610485 GCF_000696425.1 Galeopterus variegatus | reverse complement strand
TGAAGTACTGCTCAGCAATAAAATGGAATAAACTACTGAAATGACAACATAGAAGAATGTCAAAAACATTATGCTGAACAAAAGAAGTTGGACACAAAATAGCACACACTGTGTGATTCCATTTGTATGAAATAATTGTGCCAAAACAGATAAATTAATCTATAGAGACAGAAAGCAGATCAGTGGTTGCTGGGCCAGAGATCAGCATTGTGTGGGCTAGCTATGACACTGTTTGAGATGATGGAAATATTCTATGTCATGATTGCAGTGGTGGTTACATGGATGTATAAGTTTGTCAGATCATCAGACTTAACACATTTTAAGTGGGTGTATTTGGTTGTATGTAATTTATACTTCAATAAAGATGACTGAAGAAAAAAAAAGCTCCCAATGACAGTATCATTACATTTCAATTTCCCATTTCCAACCAGCACCTCCTTGAAAGCAGTAGCCATATATTATAACATTCTCAGCTACTAGTACGGTAGCTGGCAGAGAGTATGTAAACAATAAATATCTATGAATAAAAAAACAAACATTCGAATGAATAAATGAATGATATCAAATAATAAACCATTTAAAATTAATAAAATTTTGAGAGGTATTATGGAAAGATCTTGAATGTTCTTTTTCTGAGAACTGTTTGAATGTTTTTTTTTTTCTTTTTTTTGTCTTTTTTACTGACCAGTAACGGGATCGCAACCCTCGGTGTTGCGCCCGCAC
>NW_007726443.1:574000-609267 GCF_000696425.1 Galeopterus variegatus | reverse complement strand
TGGCAGAGAGTATGTAAACAATAAATATCTATGAATAAAAAAACAAACATTCGAATGAATAAATGAATGATATCAAATAATAAACCATTTAAAATTAATAAAATTTTGAGAGGTATTATGGAAAGATCTTGAATGTTCTTTTTCTGAGAACTGTTTGAATGTTTTTTTTTTTTTTTTTTCTTTTTTTTGTCTTTTTTACTGACCAGTAACGGGATCGCAACCCTCGGTGTTGCGCCCGCACCGCGCTCAGCCAGTGAGCGGGAACTGGTCTCCACATGGGATCTGAACCCTCCGTAGGAGTGCTGCCGCACTCCCAAGTGGCGCACTCTCCAATGCGCCACCGGGCCGGCCCTGAATGTTCTTCTAAAAGCCTAGCATGTCATGATTTCTGATAATCCACCATTAGAGAGATATACCTTTGGATAAGAGACATAGCTTCCCCAAGACTCCAGTTTTTAAATGCAGATACTTCTGTATGGGGATAAAATATTAAGTCACTAATACTAACTAAAATCAGTACATCAAATTTACTAATATTTCCAGTAAGCAGATGTTAGAACATACAAAAGTTCTTATGATTTGACATGAGAAAGTGAAAAAAATGGGAATTCTGCATATGGTATTCTTGTGAGAGAGCATTGACTTGGGTCGATTGACAGGACATGGGTAACTTGAGGGTGACAAAGGGACACTGTGCATTTGAACAGTCAGCGATGTGTAGAAAAGAAAGTAAATGGTGCAAAGGGAAAGGGAAAAACATAGAAAACACCTTTTTTTTTTTTTTTTTTTTTTTTACTTTTTTCCCGCTACAGCAGTTATGGAGTGAGTCAGTCTGCCTCTTGGAACATTCCAGGAGATGATTCTCTAGGACAGTGGCCAATACAAGAATCATCTGCTTGGAGAACCAGAATGTGACGCTTCTCAAACTATTAATTTTTCTTTCCCACAAATTCCCATTGTATTGACACAAACTGTTGTGACACCTCCATGTGGGTTAGCAAAACAGACATTAAATTTTACTTGAACTTAACTGGCACTAAGAAAGTAAGAAAGGCCTTGAGTTTTGGAAAATGTTTCTTTTCTTCCAGAATGCCCATACCAACTAGAAATCATGTAGGTGGAACATGTAATTTACTTAAAACTTTGGATACTGTATTAGAGAAAATGTGCATCAAATCACATTTTATATTCTTCCTCCCCAGGGACAAAAAAACCCTGCTTTCCCAGCAGTCTTGCAGTCAATTCTGAAAAATTAACTGTGGGTCATTTGTGGGCAAAGAGTAAAAAGCCCTTTCACAATTCTTTCCTCTTCCTCTCTTCACCTGCCTTGGTCACTGGTGACATTTGATCTAGATGGAAGAAGCTCCATTGTCATGGGTACCTGGGTGACTCTGCAGCTTGCCAGCCTTCCTTAGACATGTAACAAAAGTTAGAGACAACTTTTGTTTTGCAAAGTCACTGTGATTTGACTTAATTTATCCTATACTGGCTATACAGCTAGTCAATGTCTTACACAAAATAAGTACTATGTTTCCCTCTTTTTAAAAAAGTTTGTATTAGAATCACAGAAAGAAAAAAGAAAAAAAACTTTTGAGTTGGGGGGATAATGATAATTTCTTCAATGTCCCTCCCCCATTGACCCATTTAAAATAGTGTTTGCTTCATATTTTTAAATTTTTCAATGTATTCCTATTTATTTTCAATATCATGGAAAGTTTTCAAAAGCTTGACAGACTAACTGAATTTGAAGTGCAAAATCAACATCATTGACAAACAGGAAGTATACCAATGAAAATACAACAAGGTCTGTGTCTATATATACACTTGACCCTTGAACAATTCAGGTTTGAACTGCACAGGTCCATCTATAAACGGATTTTTTAAAGATAAATATTGAACAGTAAAGTAAATGTATTTTCTCTTGGTTATGATTGTCTTAATAACATTTTCTTTTCTCTAGATTATTGTATAGAAGAAATACTGTATAAAATACATATAACTTACGAAATATGTGTTAATCACATATTATGTTGTCACTAAGGCATCCAGTCAACTGTTTATGTTGTCACTAAGTCTATTAGTAGTTAAGTTGGGGGGAGTCAAAAATCATACGTGGGGGGCCTGCCCCATGGCTCACTCAGGAGAGTGCGGCATTGGTAGCACTGAGGCCACAGGTTCGGATCCTATATAGGGATGACCGGTGCGCTCACTGGCTAAGCGTGGTGCAGACGAGGGTTGCGATCCCAGTCAAAAAAAAAAAAAATTATATGTGGGTTTTCTACTGTGTGGCTGGTCAGCACCCCTTGCCCGCATGTTTTTCAAGGGTCAGCTGTATATATATATAGATACACACACACACACACATACACACACACACTTACATATGTGTGTATATATGTTTGTGTATATGCATATGTATACGCACATATGTGTGTATGCACGTATGTTTATGATTTAACACAAAGTATATGAAAAGTGATAGATATACTTAATTTAACTATTTTTTACCTTCCCAAATTATTATTTATTTTACTGAGCTATTTTATTTCATAGTTTTACATAAAAGTTTTATAGAATGCATCATATAAAAGAGACATCTCAAGAAGTACCTAATAAAAAGGACATATATTTTTTCCCAAAATATAATATTTTTATCTTATAAAGCAGGAGTTGGCAAACTTTTTCTGAAGAGAACAGGAAAGTTAAATATTTTAGATTTTGTGTGACACCTATAGTCTCGGTCACATATTCTTATTTGTTCTGTACGCATGAAAACCCTGTACAAATGTATGCATCATCGTTAGCTTCTACATGCAAAAACAGGCCAGTGGTCAGATTTGGCTCATAGGCTGTAGTTTGCCCTCCATGCCATGAAAAGTTTACTTTATTAGAAGAAAACATATATATATATATATATATATATATCTTCTGAATGCAAATACCTGGAGAAATTCAATTTTCAAACCAATTGAAACATTTGTCTTTTTCTTTAAATAATGACTTTGTAAGAAAAGTGCTAAGGTAGTCATTAAAGCTATTAGTTGAGGATGGCATGGGAGCATTCACCTTATGAATTTTAAGTCTGAAGCAACTTTGTTTTCTGATCTCTCTATTGTAAACATTGGTCAATGTCTGCATGATGTTCTCCCTGTCTTTGACTATCGGGTTTCAGTGGTAAAGATAGAGAGCCAAATAAAAGGTAATATACCACTGGAGATTGAAGCAGACTTTCAGGATTCCCAGTTACCTTTCCAAATAACTTATTTACCATGCTGTCTTTCAACATGCCTTCTAATATTAAATGATCCTTTGCCTTCAAGTGAACTTTGTCAGTTGTCCTCATTTCTTTTCACTGTTAAGAGCTTTCAAAGGTAAATATATGAGTTAAAACTCTTGGTATTAAGTAGAGAGAATGACTGACTAACTGGAATAAAAAGGGCCTTATTAGCAATATACGGGGTAATTCATAGATTCAAGGGAATGCTAGAGAACAAGAGCAGGGATGGGACAAGTCATGAACTTCTTGGCCAGGGAGGTGTTATCAGATCATTAGAATTCTGACTGCCTTCTTCTCAGATGTCCTTTACCACACATTCAAGGGCCCAGGAGAGAGTATGATTGGTCTAGATTTTATCATATTCACAGTCCTTTAGTCAGGGGGGTGGGAAAGAAGTCTTTTCCCTTAAGGAGAAAAAAGAATGTATAAACAGCATTAATAATAATAACAGATAATAAAAGAAAGTTATCCCAACAAGATTTTAATAGCCATTTTATTTTATTCACCTAAGTATATGAGGAGTTCTACTAATGGTACATGAGAACCTACATTAGACTATTTTTAACCCTAATTTCTTCTTGGAAAACCAGAAAGTATTGGCAATAGATGTCTTTGGCAGGTGATGGGGAAATTGAATTGATCTGGAAAAGAGCAATTTGTCTACAACCTAAACTGATGCACAAGAAAAATGTTAACTTGTTATGACTAGTTGGGTCACCACGACCCTGGAGGAATCCATATCTACGGGTACTTTGTAATACCAGAATCTCCCTTGCAACATTTATTCTGGGAAAAAAAAAAATTCCACATCAGTCTTTAGGAAAGTAGGTCTTGAAGGAAAGAATACTGGCCTGCATTCATAGTGTCAAAGATTTAAATCCTGGTTCCGCCATTTATCAGCAGAATAATCTTGAGCAAGGAACTTTATTTTTCTGAGTCCTGATTTTCTCTGTCTGTATGAATAATATGCCATTTTAAATGTTGTTCAGAAGATTAAATTGAATAATGCGCACAAGGAAACTGGCAGAAGGTAGGTGCTCATTAAATAGTGGCTGTGATTTTAACCAATTTCTTGAAGACTTTAGGATTAGTTTAGTATCATCTTGGAAGCCATATAAGGTAAAGACCGATTAAGCAGCCAGCCCTTTCATGCTGTAAAATATCATATAAATTTAGATCACATTGCAGTGTAGAAAGATATTATTTTATAAACCTTTTCTGTTTTAATTAAAATATATTATTAATTGTTTGCCTTTTATCTTTAATCTGGTCTTCTTAACTTGGGACTTGAAAAATAGGTAACTGCTTAGAGTCTCTGCAATAAGCTTGAACCACTATCTGGAGTTTTTGGATCCTAAACTCTCACAGGTCTTATTAGAAGATATTCTGATTCACCTTGCTTTAATAAAATAACAATTTTTCCAAAATGTTGAGGGGACTCTGGGAGTGGGTTGTTCTTTACCCATGGGTTTGGCTCACGCTAAAAAGTAAGAGAAACGTGGAGGTCTCCAGAAGTACAATTTCCTGGCCAAGCTATCTAGCTATTCCAAAGCTATTTCTGCATGGTCCTTGGTATTTCTGATGCCTTTTAGCACCTTCATGAACCTCTAAAAAAATCTACTCAGTGCATTCAAAACAAACCTACTTGATCATACAGTGGATTCCATGGTTAAAAAGTAATTATTATAATAATAATTATTATTATTGTAGTAATAATAAAAGATAAAAATTATACATTTTTAATTGACACATAATAACTGCACTTATTTATGGGGTACAGTGTGATATTTTCATATATATATACAATATGTAATGATCATATCAGGGTAATAAGCACATCCATCACCTCAAAACTTGATCATTTCTTTGTTTGATAGCATTCAAAATCCTCTCTTCTAACTATCTGAAAAAATACAATAAATTATTGTTTACTGTAGTCACCCTACAGTGCTATGGAACACTAAAACTTATTCCTCCTATCTAGCTGTAACTTTGTATTCTTTTTTATTGAAACATAATTGATTGTCTGTAACTGTGGGGTACAATGTTGAATATCAATTCCTGTAGCAATATGTGATGTTTAAATTGGGATTTTTAGTATATTCAACATTACACAATGTAATCAGTTTTGGTGACTTTTCACTAATTTCTCACTAACCCCATGTCTGTATTTGTTAACCAACCTCTCCCTCCCCCCCCCACACACTTTTTCCAGCCTCTAGTAATGACTATTATACTCTCTAAAAGGAAAAAAAAAATAACCCCCACACACACTTTTTCCAGCCTCTAGTAATGACTATTATACTCTCTAAAAGGAAAAAAAAAATAACTGAGTGCTTGTATATTACTATACAAGGATTATATGATTGACATTTATAACATTATTTTTGTTTTTACAGGTAGGAAAAATGACTCATTTTAAGGGCTGCTTCTTACAAGCTCAGTACAGCACTACGCTTAATTCTTAATTTGCTCTACATTTCCTGATAGAACTGAGAGTCCTCCCTGACCAGAACACTTGAGTAAGTCCATGACAAAAACCTAGTAATGCCTTGGAAGCCCCTTCTCTGGAACAGCTGAACCCTGATGGCATCTCCGGCTGCATACAGAAACTATTCTTCTCTGAAAATAGGCATCTTTGACCAGACAGAGATTTCCCAATCTCATACCTGACAATAATAGTGCAACTCAAGACACAGGTTACAATGTCAGTTTGAAAAGAGTGATTTCAACATGTGACTGTCCCTTCAAAGTCCTGCTCTTTACCGCTTCAAAGTGGCTGAAGTGATTAGACTTATGGTTGCACATGTCTAAGCTGTTGTGTAGACTCTTCTCCCAGACTGGAAAAACAAAGCAAAGGAGAGCGTGACAGGGGCTCTAGCTTGGCTGAGATGTTCAGGAGCTGAGGCTGAGGAATGGAGAGGGTAGAGCTGGCCCTTGGTTACAATGGTTTTATAAAGAGAAAGTGAAGTCTGAGTCATGGAAAAAAGGAAAGGATAAAGTTTCACCACACGTAGACCATCGGTCAAGGTGTGCAACAGTTATTAGTTGAGACAGAAGGAGTGGATATGGTATCTGGAGCCTGATATTTCTTGATACTACAGAAAATGGAGAGTGAATGTCTTTATATTGTACTCAGAAAAGAACATATGTGTGATGTTAAGTTTCCTCTAGGGCAATGGAGCCATTTACATAGTTAAAAAAGTGATACCCTTGTAATGTGTGATCAAAGACCTTGCCACTACCAAATTTGCTGCAAGAATTACTTCCTGTTTTTACAGGATAAACTCCTACTAACCCAGCAATGAAGATCAAAAGCCATCCCTACAAATAGCAGAGACTTAAGACCATCAGGAGCTCCTTTAGTGATCTCTTATATTCTTTAAGAGATTTCCTCTAAGCAATGTCTCAGCTCAAGTACGTAGGGGCTTTCAAACACCTTGAAGTTCTCCTAACATGGGAGATAAGGTTATAGATCAAGATAAGATATCAATTCAGGGTGCCTCATTCGTGTCTAAGATGGATATGTGAACCATCTCTAAAAACATTCCAGGAATGCTCTTTGTGTAAAGCTGTGATTAAGGTTCTTCTCTTCAATCCACAGAAAAGAACATAATAGTAAATGCTGTGCTTTGACATGAGATATGTATCAGACACTACCTGCTTGGTTTGTTTGTTTGTTTTAGCAGCTGGCCTGTATGGGAATCGAACCCTAGACCTTGGTGTTATCAGCACCATGCTCTAACCAACTGAGCTAAACAGTCAGCCCAGACACTTGGAATAAGATTTTTCCTTGCAGGATTTTTTTGTCCCCATACCTCAAATTAGAAAACAGGAAAATTCTATGTCAGTTCCAAACAAAAGCAGCATTTTATTATTTCCTCTTCAACATTATACAAACAAGTCTGTATTAAAGTCACAGATGTCTTTAATCTCAGGTACCATTTAAAATCTCGTGAACATAGATGCTTGTTTTGATACTGAGAAAGCAACAGTATAAGATTCAAATCCTTTTTCTTTTAGCTGTCTAAATATTCACGAAGAATGCGACATAGGCTCCAAATTACCACCTGCAGCTATTAGGAGTCAAAATAAAGCCTGGAAATCGAGAATATAAACAGAGTAATGGTGGAGTCACTTACAGAGTCCAACCTGTTCAGAAAGCTCTCTAGGTCAGGCAGTTTTAAGTTTTTTAATAACATGAAATAAAATTTAAGTTTCTGACATGCCGTAAAGTTCTTCCTTCCAGCTAGCGTAAATCTCTCTGGCTGAAGTATTAGCCCACCTCCTGCAGTTTGATCCTCCTATGACCAAGAAGAACAGCTGTTCTGTGTCATCCTTACAATAACCATGCATATCCCTAAAGTTAGATCAGCCTTAGGTTTCCTCTTCTCTAGGCTTAAAAACCCATCTCCTTTAACTTTTCCTCAGAGGTCCCATTTTTCAGCCATTTCATCCTTTAGTTGATGGCCTCTGGACTCTCTCCAAAGACTGTATCTTCTGTCGGTTGTGCTCCTCTCAAACTGGAACAGGCCTTGATGACTGGAAACCTTGCCACTGCCAGATTCACACACTGGAAGGATTACTTCCTGTTCTTTTTGGTCAGCTTCTGATAACAGAACAATAAAGATTAACAGCCAGACCCACATAAAATTCTGAGCTGCCCATCTATCCCCACTGCAGTTCCCACCCTCTGCCCTCACACTACATAGAGATGAAATGTATTTTTGCAGTAGCAAAACTATGAAATGGGGTAAGAGTCTTCAGAGACATACCACCTCTGCATTTGGCATCTTCTGATTCTCACACCTCTCGTTGCTGTCTCTGACCTTGCTTGGATATCTCTCGTGCCAGCCTCTGAACATTTATATACTTACATCTACAGCCTTTTAAGTATCTCCCTAATTTATGACACTGTGCCTGAGGTTCTGAGAGCTCTCCAGATATCTCTCCCCATCTCCCTCTTCCTTCAAACTCTCACCAAACTAGTTGGGGCTCCTTTCAGAGCAAATAAAAGAAATTCAGCTCAAATTATTGATAATAACAGAAGGATGTCTAATTGCTCAGTTTTACAGGTTGTGATCTTTATATAAATGTTATTATCATGGAATATGCATTTTTCTGTATCTTGCTGTTTCCAATCATAGTATGCTCATAAATTATAACTATGATGATGCATGCACCATTTATTTTCCCTGCTATTTAGTGTTGCAGTGCACAAGACATTGCTATTGTTAAATTGACCTGTCGATGGACAATTAGATTATTTCCAGATTTTTTTTTTTCAACCATAATGCTCTACTAAACATGAGCTTTTTCTGATTACCATTGAGTTCCATGCCCAGATTGGCAGCTCCACTCACCCCCTGGATTCCCATGGTACGTGGAGGGGGTGATACTAGGGAGTCCCTGGTGTGGACAGTAGGCTACATGCAGGACACACATCTCTGTCCCTATAACTGCTCAATCCCAAGGCGTCCATGCCCTGCCTGAAGCCAGAGACTTGTTCTTTTTGTAGTAGACAAAAGGTAAGGAAACAGGCTCATGACAGAAATGGAATTTACTCTTGCCAAGAAATAGCCTTCCTGCATCAAAAAGAGAAATCAGGAAGTGGTAGGATTTCTCCATAGACCAGAAACCTGCCCTCCAGTCGTGGTTGCGGCCTTTGCCAGACGAGGTCACCGGGGGTGGTCGTCCCCTGAGCGGGTTGTCAGTGGCCCGCACACAGGCGGGATCCTGCTTTCTCTTTCCTTTTAGCTGCAGCTGAATCATTTGTTACATCATAGTCGACTGAAATTAAGGAAAGCTTCTCTTGCAGATGTTTCTGCAAAACCTAGACATTTTATTTCGCTTTCACTTTCTACTTGTGCCGTTTTGCTCTTTAGGGAAACCACGAAGCTGAAACCACAAGAGAAGAGAAAGTGGCTCCGTGTGAAGCAGCAGTAAGGCGAAGGGACTGAAGGACAAGGGGCCCATGGGGATTTCTACTTTAGAAAAGAAGTAAAGACGGAGATATGGGAATGTTTCCTGGAATGCTGAGAGCGAGGGAGGGAATGGCCAGGTGCCAGGGTCAAGAGATAGACATCACACCTGTTCACTTCTCTCTAGAAAATTCTTCCCCTCTCTCAGGTATTATACAAGCTGCCATTGCCTGACTGAGTATATATAAGACACTTCTTTGAAATGGGGAGTCACAATTTTTCAGCCTGTCTAGAATTCATAACAGAATTCTGGGGTTTTAGTCTGCCTCCTGTGGAGGTCGCTTACTGAAAGGTCGGAACCAGTGCCTAAGGATTTTATAGAAAGACAAATAATATTCTCATATACAGCTGTACTTGTATGAAAAAAATAGGAAATCACCTACTATATTCTCAGTCCTTACTCTATAGAAGATACTATGGTAAGTACATTTAATATTTATAACAAGTATATAAATATTTGGAACCCATTTTATTCATGAGAAAACTGAAGCTCAAAGAGATTAAGGGGTGGCTTAATATCACACAAACACCAATCAGAAAGGAATTCCAGTGCAGAATCCTGTATTGTGAATTACGGGTGATTTTGTAAGTTTTGTATACCGGATTTCTGTAATAATTGTTAATTCTCCTTTTACTAGTGAATTATACACAACTATCCATTACTCTCTGGATTTCCGTGATCCATGTTTTATTTTCAGTTGGTTTGACCAATTTTATTCTTTATGATAAATATTCAGAAAGAAATTCTCTGATCCAGTTTCCCATTTTTATTTTATGACGTAAGTTTGCCAGCTTTTATGTCATACTACTTTATTTGTGGATACACATGAATCATGATGATCACAAAATCAGGAAAAATTACAAAGAAGTTGTATAGAGAATTTCTGTCCTATCGAGGTGCATGAGAAAGTGAAATGAGTTAGGAACCTGCAGTAAAATCTTAGCTCCCACTTATGAGTGAGTACATGTGGTATTTATCCCTCTGTGCTTTCCTTATTTCATTCAACATAAGTTTCTCCAAGCTCAACCATGTTGTTGCAAATAGGAGAATCTTGGTTTTTTGTTTTTTTTATGGCAGAGTAGTATTCCTTATCCAATTGATGGACATGTAGGTTGGCTCCATATCTTGGCTATTGTGAGCAGAACTGTGATGAACATGGGAGTGCAGATGTCCCTTGGAGAGGATAATTTTCATTCCTTTGGGTATATACCCAGAAGTGGGATTGCTGGATCGTATGAAAGATCTATCTGTAGTTGTTTCTATACTGTTTTCCATAGTGGTTGTACTAATTTACAGTCCTACCAAGAGTGTAGGAGTGTTCCTTTCTCGCCACATGCTCTCCAGCATTTTTTATTCTCCATCTTTTAGGTCATAGCCAGTCTAACTAGGGTGAGGTGATAGCTCAATGAGGTTTTAATTTGCATTTCCCTGATGACTAGTGATGTTGAGCATTTTTTTCAGGTATTTGTTGGCAATTTGTATGTATTCCTTTGAAAAATGTCTTTTCAGTTCCTTTGCCCATTTTTTAATTGGGTTATTTGGGGTTTTTTTACTGTGTAATTGCTTGAGTTCCTTGTATATGATGGATAATAATCCCTTGTTGGATGCATAGTTAACAAAAATTTTCTCCCACTCTATAGGTTGTCATTTCACTCTGCTGATTGTTTCCTTTGCTGTGCAAAAGCTTTTTAGTTTGATATAGTCCCATTTGTTTATTTTGTTGTTGTTGCTTGTGCTTTGGGGCTCATGTTCATAAAGTCTGTGCCCAGACCTAGTTCCTGAAGTGTTTCACCTATATTTTCCCCTAGTAATTTTATAGTTTCAGGTTTTATACTTAAGTGTTTAATCCATTTTGAGTAGATTTTAGTATATGGTGAGAGGTGCATCTCTAGTTTCATTCTTCTCCATGTGGATAGCCAATGTTCCCAGCACCTCTTATTGAAGTGGCAGTCTTCTCCCCCATGTATGTTTTTGTGCCATTGTCCAATATCAGATGGCTGTAAGCCTAAGAGTTGATTTCTGGGTTCTCTACTCTGCTCCACTGATCTGAGTGTCTATTTTTATGCCAGTACCATGCTGTTTTGGTTACTATAGCGCTATAGTATAATTTGAAGTCAGGTAGTGTTATGTCTCCAGCTTTATTTTTTTTGTGTGCCTAGGATTGCTTTGGTTATTTGAGGTCTTTTGTTGTTCCATTTAAGTGTTAAGATTGTTTTTTTTCCATTTCTGTGAAGAATGTCATTGATATTTTCATAGGGATTACATTGAGTCTGTAGATCACTTTTAGTAGTATGGACATTTTCACACTGTTAGTTCTTCCAATCCAAGAGCATGGAATGTCTTTCCATCTTTTTGTGTCTTCTTTAATGTCTTTCAGTAGTGGTTTATAGTTCTCATTGTAGGGATCTTACACCTCCTTAGTTAAATTGATTAGTAGGTACTTTATTTTTTTCATGACTGTTGTAAATGGGCTTACTTTGTTGATTTCTCTTTCTGTTAGCTCATTATTGAAGAACATAAATGTAACAGATTTGGGGACATATAGTTTCTATCCTGTAACATTACCAAAATTATTAACCAGCTCTAGGAGTTTTCTGATAGAGTCCTTAGGTGTTTCTAAATAGAGCATCATGTTATCTACAAATAGCAAGACAGTTTGACTTTATCTTTTCCAATCTAGAAGCCCTTTATTTCTTTTTCTTGCCTGATTGCTCTGGCTAGTACCTCCAGTACTATGTCAAATAGAAGTGGTGAGAGTGGGCATACTTCTCTCTTTCCTGTTCTTAAGGGAAAGGCCTTCAGTTTTCCCCATTCAGAATGATACTGGTGGTTGGCTTGTCATAGATGGCTTTTCTTGCATTTACATACCTTCCTTCTATACCTAATTTGTTGAAAGTCTTTATCATGAAAGGATGCTGAATTTTGTCAAATGCTTTTTTGATATCTATTGAGATAATCATATGATTTTTGTCCTTGATTTTGTTGATATGCTGTATTACATTTATTGACTTTCATATGTTGAACCAGACTTGCATCCCTGGGATGAATCCCACTTGATCGTGGTGTATAATTTTTTTTTTTGATGTGTTGCCTTACTCTGATTGCTAATATTTTGTTGAGGATTTTTGTATCTACGTTCATCAAGGATATTGGCTTCTAATTTTCTTTTTTGTTGTGTCTTTATCTGTTTTCTTACGAGTTTGTTGGCCTCATAGAATGAGTTTGGGAGAATGACTTCTTTTTCAATCTATTAAAATAGTTTGAGGAGAATTGGTATCAATACCCCTGTAAAGGTTTGATAGAATTCAGCTGTAAAGCCATCCAGACCTGGGCTTTTCTTTGCTAGAAGAGTGCAGATTACTGCTTCAATTTCATTGCTTGTCACTGATCTGTTCAGGTTTTCTATCTCTTCTTGGTTCAGTCTGGTAGTTTGCATGTGTCCAAAAACTTACCCATATCTTCCAGGTTTTCATATTTGTTGTCATAAAGTTGTTTATAATAGTCTCTAATGATTCTTCATATTTCTGTGATATCAGGTGTTATGTCTCCCTTTTCATTTCTGATTTTTGTTATTTGGGTCTTCTGTCTTCTGGTTTTTTGTTAACCTAGCTAATGGTTTGTCTTATTTAGCTTCTAAGAAAACCAACATTTTTTGTTTCATTGATCTTGGGTCTCTTTTTTAATACACGATCACTGTTCAATTCCTAGGACTTGATAATTTTCAGCAATTTGGGGGATATGGGAAATGACTGTGGGCCATAGTCTGTGCCATCTGAGGTTTCTTTACTTTTTCTTCCTTTAGAATTTTTGTTTATTTATTTCATAAAATAGAGAGAATTTTTCTATACCTAATCTATGTATGTATACATGCACATGTGTGTGTAATTTACATTCTGTGCAGTACACAGATCATTAAGTGTACATTTCAATGGGCTTTAGAAATTGCATGTACCTATGTAACCCACACCCTTATATATAACATTTTCATCACCCTGCAGCTTAAATTGTCTAATCTCCATCTCTTCCATGGGATTCCCCTAATTCCAGTTCTTGTGTCTCAAAATTAGGGGAAATTAGTTGTTCCTGTAATAATTTTCTACCTTGTCCTGAGGAAAGTTTTGTGTTGTGCAAAAGTGTCTTTCTTCATTTTAAACTGTATTTGTTAAAATTTTTTTGGTTTTGTTAAGTAATTCCTATGTTTCAGAATTGACTTCTATACTGCATTAGTCATGACAGCTGTTTACTAAGTATTTCCAGCTTCTTACCTTCTAGGACCATGGTGAAATTGCACTTCCTTTAAACTGCTTCTTTAGAATTTAAGCTTCTACATGAGACTTGTTTTGACAAATGAATTAAACAAAGAATGGAATGCTACAATTCCAGGCAGAAACTTTAAAAACCAGTATACTATTCAACGTGTCTTTTTTCTTTCCATGGTTTTTATTGATGCATATACTAAGATGAAAGACACATCTCCCTCAGTCATTGAGTCAAACCCTCTCCCACGCACCACCACCATCAGTTATATACACAAATCTGTGTTACATATATAGTGCAATTGTGAAATAAATCACTTTATATTAAGTTGCTAAAAATGTAGAGTTGTTTGGGACAGCAGCATAACCTAGCCTTTCTTGGCTAATACACCAATCCCATTTTTCTTCTGTGATCACTTTAACTGATTCTTGTAAGTGGCAGATCTTGAAAGTCTGTTCTTAACACCATCTTTTTGAAAGTTTAATATGTGTGTGTATGTGTATATATATTTATATTTATCTATTATTTTATTATGCATACACACATGAATGACACTCAGTCAATCCCAACACAATCAGGGGAGAGGAGAAATGTAGTACTTTCTAAAAAAAAAATCCATATGAATCATTAATTTTGAGAAGTGATGATTATCTACTTGGACATCCCAAATGACCAGATTTGCATTTTAAACTATTAAACCTTCCATCAGGATGATCCTAGGCATCCCAAAGGTTAATAATAAAAAGGCCATATTCAGAGGTCCTGATGGCTGTCATTAGGATGAGATGCTGTAGGTCATCGAAGGAAAAAACATTAACTTGCAAACTGAGATAATATAAATTTGAACCAAATGGGGAACAGAAATTTCATACCCAGAAGAAAGACCCTAGAGCAAAAGTAATTTAGGGTTGAGTGCTGATGCTTACTCACTTTTGATGTGGTCAGTGCTTTTTTCTTAAAGTACAGCACATCAAGTAGGTATTACATCACAAATTTGAAAGAAGTTCTTAAATTCTTGTAATTCAATAGCATGAGATGACTTGATAGAAAAGTCAATAAGCACTGTTTGGCAACCAGAGGAAAAGAAGCTCAATTTCAATAGGAGATAAATACATACCAATATTTCATGAACATAAAAAACACAACTTTAACCAAATAAGCCCAGGAGTCCTCATTTGCTTGTTTTTTAATATTAATAATATGTTTTACAAGAGCATGTACCTTTGGGCATATCTTTGGGTAGGTTTTGTTGTGGGTCTTCTTTTTCTTTTTTCACATACTGTTTCTAGATTTCCATATCTAGACTAAAAGGATGATACAATATTTCATAAAGCACATTTTGAGTTTATCAATTTGTCTGTAGCAAAGAGCCCAGAAATTCTTTTCTAAAGCACACTGCTATGAAGACACTCCACAGCCTATACGTTTTCAAAGGGAAGATTAAGGAGAGAAAGTTGAACTGGGATTCTGGCCACTGTACCTCTAGTAAACTAGATTTCAGTCTAGAGACCACTGAAAAGAAAGAACCAAATAAGCTAATATTCACTTGCTATGCATCAGTTAGTGGAAAGCCAACCTCTTTCCTCTAACCTAAACCACACAAATTCCATTGTGCCTTCTTGTTTTTAGTACCTCCAAATATTAGATATAATATTCATATTCCAAATAAGGTAATAAGATCTAAATGGTAGTTTATTTATTAAAGTCTACTATGTGCCAGGCTCTGCACTGAGTGTGGAAATACACAGTGAACAGCACGCGTATCTGCTCTTGATGAACTTATAATTTAGATGTTGGACTTTGGCAGCTAATATAAAAAATTCCTTGATGTACTAATGCAATAAGTGCTGTGATAAAGGTGTGTGCTAAGAGCTCTAGGAGCAGTTAGGATTGTGCATGGTTCAACCTGAGGAGCAGTGATGCCTTCTGGAGAAGATGAGGCCCGCACTCTATCAGGATCATAGCATGTTAGCTAGATGCAGAAGGCAGAAAGGCATGTCAGGCAAATTCCCATTGTTTGAGCCACATCACTGGGTGAGGAGGAGTGTAAAAGATCAGGATGCAGAGAATTCTGGATAATGGATTGTATCCTATAGATAATGGTAGACCGCAAGGTATTGTAAGCAGGGTAAAAGACATGTTTAGAAGGTAGAGTGAGCATGCTCACCTGCCCTTTGGGCTGGTGCAAACCTGCAGTTGTCAGATCACTGGCTGTGGGGTGGTGCCATGGGATTAGTTATTTCCAATAGGCTATGGGTAGGAAGGACATGTGTCACTTCTGGGCAAAACATGGAAGAGGCTCCATGTGACCTGCCATTTGGGGTTTCCTGCCATGGTGTTTGAGGAAGGACATGTACACGTGGAGGTCCCACAAGAACAAAGATGGGTGGAATGCTGAATCTTCACAAGGAGGGCTAATGCAGAAGACTTTTGGAGAATGAGAGAGAAACTTTTGTCATGTGAAGCTGCTAAGATTCTGGTGTCTTTCGTTACTATGGAGCAAGCCAGTTTGTGGTGACTAAAGATATTAGAAGGGTTTATTATGGTTTGTATATGAAGGGCGAGGAAGCAGGAGGAGACTAGTTTCTGGCTTGATGATTGGTTAGACAGTTTAATGATTACTGAATGAGAGAAAATTCAAATGTAAAAACTAGCTCAATTAGTGTGGAAAGATATACAGTGGCAGTGCGATAATGTGCAGACTTTGAAGTACCGGTGTGTCAGTCTGGTGGATCAGCCAGCACTTAGGTACATGAGCCAGAAGTTCAGTGGCTTCTCAGGGCTAGAAAACTAGAGATTTGGATGTTCTCATTATGAATGGTAGTTAAAATTATGAGAGCAAATAAGATCATCCAAAGAAGTTGTGAAGTAACTATCTGCTGAATTTAGGCTAAGTAAATAATTAAATCTTCCAAAACCAATTTATCTTCTGAATGATCTAATTTGGCTAAACACACTTTTAACTAAAAACAAAAACCAAAATAAGAACAAAACCCCAAAACTTTCATTGAGAGTTGCTATCTTTATAATTAGCACTAATTTTTTTTTTCTTAGCTTAAAATGAAGAATAAGACAGAAATGTAACACGTCTTTCCATATTGGTACAGCACAAGTATGATTTTTATCTTCTACTTCTTAGGTTGGGGTATTCTCTTTGCCAAACTTTCATTGAGAGTTGCTATCTTTATAATTAGCACTAATTTTTTTTTTTTTCTTAGCTTAAAATGAAGAATAAGACAGAAATGTAACACGTCTTTCTGTATTGGTACAGCACAAGTATGATTTTTATCTTCTACTTCTTAGGTTGGGGTATTCTCTTTGCATATCCAGTAGATATTTCATATTAGTTTGTGACTCTGATATTCTTCAACCTCGTTTTAGATCTGGAACCCTGACTTCATGAATGATCAATGCCAACTATGCAGTAAAAGAAATACTCACGCTGGAGTGGGCAGCAATTGAGGAAGCAGTATTCTTTTTACAGATCATCACCAGAAGGGTGAACTAAAGATTATTCATGACTGTGGGTGTTTCTCTTACACCAACATTATGCCATAGCAAATAACAAAATCTTCTTTATTTTTTGGTTACTTTTTTATTGCCCGATCCTCCTCCACCACTAACATATGCTCAGAGATGACCTGCTGCCTTGTTCACAATAATATTCCCAGCACTGTACCTGGCACATAATAGGTATTTAGTTGGCATCTGTGGAGTCCGTTGAACAGATGAGTGTGTATATGTTGAAGGACAATGTACCACAACAAAATAATCATTCTGTCTTCTGTGTTACTATGAGAATAGGATCGGTGTTTACCATGAAGTAAATTTTTTTTTTTTTTTTTTTTTTTTTTTGGTGACCGGTACGGTGATCGCAACCCTTGGCTTGGTGTCGCCCGCACCGCGCTCAGCCAGTGAGTGCACCAGCCATCCCTACATAGGATCCGAACCCGCAGGCGGGAGCGCCGCTGCCCTCCCAGCGCGGCACTCTCCCGAGTGAGCCACGGGGTCTGCGCATGAAGTAAATATTTTAAAGTGTATTTAGTCCTTCCTTTTCTCATTCCTACCTTTCTCTCCCATACTCATCCTTTCACAAATTATATATTTTGCCTTCCAAATAGATCCCAGATCTGATCACTTCCCCAGGCTGTCCCCCTGGCCTCAGCCCCCATGCCTGCTCACCTGGATTACTGTAATCCTACCTTACTGGTCTCCCTGGTTCAACACTGGCTGCCAAGTCCCCCAGCCCCTCCATCCTCAGGTTGATTTAAATACAGAGGTCAAAGTGATAGTCTAAAAATGTAAGTCAGATCCTGCTCAGAGGCTTCTTATCTCACTCAGAAGAAAAGTCAACATCATTACAGTGGCCACCAGGCCCTATACCAGCTAGCCAGTTGCCACCTTAATGAACTTGTCTCCTCCTGCTCTCCTCTGTGCTCCCTTCTCTCCAGCCATATCAACCTTCTGGCTTTTCTTGAAAGACACCATGCCCAGCCCCACTTCAGGACATGGGCACTTGCTGCTGCCTCTATTTGGAAGGCCCTGCTCTCACATATCCACAGGTCTGGCTCCCTCATCTTCTTCAGGTCTTTGTTCCAAGATCATTTTCTCAGTGTGGCCTTGCCTGACTGTCCCATATCAAATATCAGTGACCACCTCAGCACTGCTCACTTCCAATACCTCTAACAATCCTTTTGTCTTTGCAGCATTTATAACCATCCAACATATTTTGAATTTACCTGTATATTTATTTACTGTTTTTCTCCCTGTGATAGAACATGTGCTCCACAAAGACCAGGTTTTGCCTGTTTCGTACAATGCTTATAGTGCATTGAATTAGGTCCCCCCAAAACTCCCTGAAGCTCAAATTGTATCCCCCAAATTTTATGTATTAGAAACTTAGCCCCCACTGTGACTGTTAAGAGGGTGGGAAATCCTATTATGGTAACTGAAAGGTGGAGCCTTGAAGAGGTGATTGGATTGTAGGACCCTGCAGTAGTGAGTGGATTAAAAATGGTAGTCAGGGGCATGAGGGCTTTAAAAGAAGAGGAGAGTCTGCCTAATTACTCTCTCTGTTCTCTCTGCTTCCACCATCTTGCAATGTGAGACCCCTGGGTCACCGTCGAGGGCTTTAAAAGAAGAGGAGAGTCTGCCTTTTACTCTCTCTGTTCTCTCTGCTTCCACCATCTTGCAATGTGAGACCCCTGGGTCACCGTCACCACTACCAGATGGACTTTGGACTTCTCAGCCCCAGAAACTGTAAGCAATAAATTTCATTTTTCTTTATAAATCTCCCAGTCTCAGGTATTTGTTATAGCAACACAAAAAGGACTAATACAATGCTGTATCATCCAGAATAGTATTTAACACAGAGCAGGCATAAAATAAATATTTATTGAGTCACTGTAACTATTAAACACCTAAAATTTTAGGATCAACTCTGAGTCATTGAGAACTAAGCTGATCAGTATTTGGGAAGACCCATAAAGACAGGAATGAGGGAGGCTGGAAGTAAATTTTCCACTCTAAACTCCGGGCTATAAGCCTAGCACATTTCAGTTCACAGAGACTTTGGCCTTCCTCTACAAGTCTTGGTTTATAAGAGAACATTTCTGACCTCTCAGCTGGCCCTGAATCCCAACAGCTTCGCCAGGGCCCAGGAAACATACCTAAACTTTGAAAATTATGAGTGTTAAGCAGTAATTTTTCTTGACACAAACTCAAACAGTAGAGGTATAACAAGTCCAATCATACGTTTAATTTTACCTCTTTTGTCATTATAATTTTTTTCTTCTCATAGCGGTGACTTCAGTGGAAGCAGTGATATAGAATGCTTACACCTTAATTATTTTAATATTATTGAGATGGAAAAAAGCAAGAAAGTTAATATTTTACTAAAATTGTAAAAGATAGCCTTAGAAGGAAAATTATAATTCAGGCTCTAAAACAACCTAACTTGTATCTCTTCATCTCTTAAATATTTCTGATTCAATTTACAGTTTTAACTCCATAAAAATTCTACAAAGTTTGAATGCCATCTAGGTTTTGAAATACAGTTTATCCTTATTTTACTGATGTCCTTATAATGTTTGCAGGTAGTGACTCTATTTTCTATGAAAATATAAAACATTATGGGAATACTCTTAAAATTTTCAATATTAGATGATAGAAACTGTATTTTGGTATCTAAGACAAACAAATGAAATGAATTCAGCAAAGTTTATACAAGCCCAATTGACAATAACAATGATTAAAATAATAAAATACAAACTCAGCACCACTGGAATACAAAGCAGAAGTTTATACATAAATTAAAATACACAGATGTGCACACAAAACTGTTATTTATGTTCTGAGATACTACCATAGTTTAAACTTAAACTCAAACTTGACAATTCATTTGCAGCTAAAGCCGTTTACCAAATATCTACCAGAGTGTCTTTAATCTATTGCATAGAGTAGAGTATGATCTACTACAGCAATGTATTTATTTCACTAATGGCTAAACCAAAAGATAATTCTGTATAGCCAATATTCATACCATAGTGGAGATTCGTACGGTGTTCACTTATATGCATAGATGGAGGTGGCCCTGGTTGTTGCTGACACTCACTCTGGACTGTAAAATGTGTGAGGACAGTTAAAGCCCCCAGCCTTGGTGTTAGGAGATTAACAGAACCCCATAGGGCTGCCTTGCTAAGGAGCTGTTCGGTGGCACCCGGTCTGCTCTGCACTCATAACTCAGCTTTCCATTCAGTAACTAAAAATACTTTAACAAATACAAAAGTGCTTGCAAGTAATTCAGCTAGAAATAGCAACATGTATATTTAGTATAGGATATACATTTCATAAGACATCCCACCTCCAACAATATTTGGCTTTTCTTCTTGCATAAAACAAAGAATGAGAAATAAGAGTAATGAGTTGTACATGCCCTTTTCATGGTATTTTCCTAATTTTATTCCATTAAAATGAACCAATAAATTTCACAAGCAATAATATTGATAACTGTTTTTCATATTATTCACATATTTACTTAACCCTTACAATATCCCTATGAAATCAGTTATTTCCATTTTTAAATGAGGATTTTGCCTCTAGGAAAAGTCAAATTACTTGTCATATAGTTGGTAGAAGACAAAAGAGAAAGTTTATCTGACACCAATGCCCTGGTTTGTCTCTATCACCTTTCCACTTAAGGGTGCCTGGAGATCTCATTCCCACCCTGGCCAAGCACAAAGGACACACACACACACACACACACACACACACACACAAAATCTGTATAACCCACTTCATCTTTTCCTAAGGACCTGTGGCATCCTTATCGAAGGAAATAACTCACTTCCCTGCTTAGAGAGAGCCAGTTGAGAGAAATCTGCCCCATTCCTGGTTGGAAGAGTCTTGGCAAAGTCTAATTGTCAGTGACCTTTAGGAAAGTTCCAACATTCAAGTCAAAGGGCCCTGACCCAGAAGCCAACTCACCAAGTGTACCCCCTGACACTCTCCCGACCCACAGCCATCTGTTTTACGAGTGGTCCACTCTTTTTTAATATCCTCCCTGGGCACCACCTGACACTCAGCACTCCTGGTACAGAGAGACTGGCACCGGCCAGGCGCAAAGAAAGGGTGCAGAGGGATTAAAAAGTACCCTGTTCAAGGCTTGAAAGTTTGTAAAGAAAGTACTGAACACAGACTTCCCATAGTATCAAAAGGAAAATTTATGCATCGCCTTTGAGTTCAACTTCTCCATTAAAGCTTTTTCCCTATAATCTAGGGAGTTCTTATCTTGGTGACTTATGATGTTATGGAGGGGCTCATGCATGGAAAATGTCAATAGAAATAGTAACTCTGGAAGGGAAGGGCCTCCTAATTAGTCCCCATTTAGATTTTATGATGGCTTTGAGATCTGCTCATCCTGACAGTGCGCACTGTGGTTACATATTGTTCTAGCCTGAGGGAACCATAGGAAAATCCAGATTTATTGTACCTATCATACCAGCATATTTCATTTGCCATTATGAGCAGCCATCTCACAATGATGCAGGAGTATTTATTACAGATTAAATTGTAGGACCTGGATGGTTTAGTGAGGTTCTTGAGGTATCATTTATGTCATTAACTGGCTCATTATCAGATCTGCAAATCTCCATTCTTTTCTGAGCCTTCTGTTTGAGCACGGAGGCTTCCAGGCTGGAGCAGCTTCCAGGCTGCATTTTGTAGTGACGTGGGCATGAAGTTTGAACACAGACAAAGCACATCGCAGCATCACTCCCCTGTATTGTTGTTTTTCCTGATTTCCTGGGAGGTCGTGGCAAATCCCTCTTTAGTGCTGTTGGCTGGGGGTCAGGGCAGGAAGGTTCTTTCTACTGGGCTGCTCAATTCTGACCCAGTGCTTGTGTGTATGGAGGTGTGTAGGGGACGGGGGTGGCTTTTGAGCTGCAGGATTCAAGGGATTTATTTTTAAAGGTGACTAACGCTAATTAGGTTAGGAGTGCCTGGCTGCCTTCTAAAGACGCAGCCTCCAGTTGTTCTTCTCTGATAAATAACCCCATGTTTGAAACCCAGGAAGAGAGAAGTGGAGAGTGTGTGCAATTTAATTGTGGTTAAGAAGTTAACTGCTCTTCTGTGCTGCTTATCTGCGGCAAGAGGGTTCAGTTTTCATGTCTTGGTGCCTCTGGGACTGCGTTTTAATTCTACCTGGAAAGCTGAGTGAAGAGGATTCACTGATGGCCGATTATGATGTATTTTTTTAAAGACAGCAGAATACTCTTGCCTAAAACAGGCTGGTGAGCATTTTCAGGCAGGAATACTCAGACCACAGAGTTCACTCCTAACCTCTCTGCCCCAGTATAGTTCTTCTATTTGCGTTTATTGTTTGATTCAAAGTGGGGGGTTCTTTGTTGTTGGTATTTGGCCTATTTACTCTCCTATATTGCTTTTTCATAAAACCCAGTGAATGGCATTTAAGTTGCTGTGTTCTTTGGCATTAAAATACTCTCAATACAGGCACAAAAGTACCTATAGAAATGCTGAACTCAAATTCATAGATTATCTGGGAGAGGAATGCCTTGTGATTTAATTGTTGAGTGTAATTAATTCACTGCATAGACAATAGTTGCTGGTAAAGGAGCATTTTCACAAAGGAAAATTACAGGTAGAAGTTATTATGTATCTTTTTAAAGGATTTGATATCGTATTACACAGCTGCATCTGAGACAACAGAATTGGTTGATCTCTAATATTTGCACAGATTAATCCTTATCAAATAGTTTCCTTTTATTAATTTATAGAACCACATAAAATAATTTTGCTATTGACTAATAACTCAGCAGAAGGTATACAAGCTGTTTCACATCTGCAACTGTCCTTTTAGATCTAAAAAGAAACAAATTTGAAATGCCCTGGTTGAACTGAAATGAACATTTGTGAATGTACGGCAGGGATTTCTTGCCATACACTGAATTTGCCCTCATTTAGCCTATGAGCGGTACCCAGTCTCCTGAACAGTTTCTGAGCAGCTCCTTCCTTTAATCAGTTTTATTAGAGGGGGCTGTGGAAAGCTTCTCATTTTTACTTGTTGCTCGCAAGTTAGAGTTAATGAAGCAATATAGAAAGGTCATAAGGAATCATTTTTACTCTTTCGCCACTAAGCAGGATAATTTAGAGGCAGATAACGACGCTATTGCCTCTATGTTGTTGTAGCAAGAATGAAATGCCCACCTCTGAAGAGAGCCTGTCACTTTTACTGAGCAAGATTTGATAACAAGGATTATATAATTTCTAATTTGTCCTTCTTGGTATTTAGTGTCTCTCCCACATATTGTTTTGAGACATAAAGGAATTTTAGGAAAAATAATGTGCAGTAATTATTTGCTACCTATCCACAACGTGCAAAGCAAAATTAGTTTGACTCCAGAAGTTTGGGTTTTTGCTTTGCTTTTTGGTTTTTAGTTATGTCTTATTTTTCTCTACAATTTAAATAGTTTTTAATTATTTCTAATTTATTTCCTGTTAGTCTCTAACAGGAATTGTAAAATTTTATAACTTTTTGTAAAGAAACATATTTAGGCCTCAGTTCCTTACACCTACATCTCCCACCTAAATCTTTAAATTAAGAAATGTCTCTTGTAAGCAGAATTTAAAGGGAATATGCAAAATTTCTGTTACCTGTGTATTTTTGTTTTGGTACTCCTAACAATGCTCTTGTTATTTATATCAAGTCAACCATTTAATAATGGTTGAGTATTGGAACTGAAATGAAGAGCTTATTGGAGAATTACCCTTAAAATAACATAAACATTCAGATTTAAGAATCACTTTTCATTAGATTTAAACATCATGATTTTGGCATCATCTTATATCAAAGCTAATTTTAAAGACTATTTTTAAACAAGGGCAGTATTTAAGGGAAACATCCATAAGCACAACTATTGTTTATATAGTCCCTTGATAAGTGTGTTAAGCAGGTTATAATTAGATACATGCACATATATATATGTATGTATATGTGTAACACCAAACCTGAGTAGTTAACCAATTAAGCAGAACTTACCACTAAATGAGTCATCACTTGTGCTCGCTGTATACTATAGGCATTCTTGAATAAATAAAATCTGTGTGCTATAAATAGCCTCTTTAAAATAAGAGATTCTTATTTGAGTTTTCTTTGTAATGCTCCTCTCACCATTCTTAGTGCTTGGTCTTTTGCATTATAGTCTTAATATTGAGCTTACTCATTAATCTTCGTCCTTTTTCAGGTTAGTCTAGGCTGTTCTTGTAGCTGTAGTACTCACTGGGTTGCCGTAGGAACAAGAGATCCAAGTAAATATGCTTCTGGAGAAGAAATGACTACTAATTAAATGTGAATAGCATTTATAAATTGCCTAGTTCTCACAAAATACAGAACCTAATGTGCTTTGATGTATTTCATTAGTAAAAGGCACCTATATTTTTAAAATATATACTAGTAGAGAAAACCAAATTTTAATGCAAAAATGATCTTTACGTGGGTTCGTTTTTCTGCCTACTATAAATCCTGTAATTTAATGCAGATATCCTTTTACTGCATTTACATGGCAGAAGAAGACATTTGGTTGGCCTGTGAAAGTGCTGGAAACCTTTACTATTCCCTCAAATTACAAAGTGTAATTTCTTTTTTATTGTTGGAAGTATAGCTTTTCTATTACAATTTAGACAAAAAGAAACTGGCATATAACGTCCACTCCGAATCTTACTAGGTAGTATTTTCACACCACACGGAGTGCTGTGGAATTTCCTGCCTATTGCCTGTAAAATCGGGACTTTGGTATGAAACTACAAAGCAAGCTTTCAGTCACAGGCAGCTTTCTTTTTGCTTTGTTTAATGCTGAAGAGCACCTCTCACCCTTACCAAGATGTTAAGTCCCCAACTTCATTATCATTCTGTGTGTCACAGCAGATGACCTAATCAGGTTTACCCTTATGCTTCTGCAATTCAAGAGTACTATATACCAGTCTTCTTTAATATTTTGTCGTTTCATTTGGGGAGCTGAGTGTTTGGGATTGACTTATTTCCTAATAATTGATAAAGAACTGGTCCACAGCACGCTGGCATAAGATAATCATTGCAAGTCCTATCTGCAATTCCAGGACAGGCAAGCCGTTAAGTTAAATGGGGCGTGGGTATAGTTATGTTAACTTCTAGGTTAACTGAGAGAACTATTGCAGTTTGATTATTGTTTTCTAAAGATCTTTCTTCTCTCGGAGAGACTACCCAAATCACTGGCTGGCAGAATATCGAAGAAAAATAAATTTCAGGGTCTTTTTTTTTTTAATGCCTTGAATGATTACTTTATATATCCCTTTATTTTAAGAACATATATGCATATAGATTTAACAAAAGAAAATGCTCCGGGCTCACATCCCCTCTTTCTCAAAATTAGAGCAAACGGTGCTCTGTTTCGATGAAAATCCTGGGTGACAGTGGGAGAGTTTGCTTTACGTTTGACTGCATAGAAATCAATCCTGTGGCTCACGTTATCTGAGCATGAGCAGTTGACTCAAGGGAAGGCGGTAGCCAGGCTGCTTCTGTGTGGGTGTGATTAGGACCACTTTTCTCTTTATTGATTTTCAGTGAAATATTTGTTGCCAAGCTATGTGCCAGGTTGATAGTAGTAACGGAGATGTGTTGTTTATTTTCTGGACTGGTCTTATTTCATGAAATAGCTAAACTCTAACTTTTCATATCTGTTCTGAAGGAACAAAAGCCAGTAGGATGATGCTTAACGTTTAGTAAACATTATACAAGTGCTATTTCTAATGTATATTTATTCCTGTATAGTGTTTTGCATGGATTTAATTTATAGTATCATAGATTTAATAATGTCTGGTGAATAAGAATAATTTAAATTATGGGCATTTTGTAGGCCTTCATTAAATTAATGTTAAATTTAACTGAATAACCAATTCTTCAAATGATTAATCTTTGGGTAAAATTTGAATCTTACCTTTCTGAATTAAATTTTCCCTTGTAAATGCTATAGGAAAAGCATCCTAAATTTAATTACATTTTTAGGGTTTTAGTGAATTGGCAAGACTGAAAGGTGGTTCTGTTTACTCACTAAATCATAGTTGTTGGTTGTTGCTGTTGTCATTTTAACTTGAAAGGAGGTGCTTTGTATAAGTGTAACCATGTAGATTCTCAATATTAATTTCAACCCACCTAGGGAATATCATTTTATTCTGGTTCTGATATTCAAAATCTGTATAATTCTATTGTAGATTAATAACAGGGTGCTTTGTATAAGTGTAACCATGTAGATTCTCAATATTAATTTCAACCCACCTAGGGAGTATCATTTTATTCTGGTTCTGATATTCAAAATCTGTATAATTCTATTGTAGATTAATAACAGATAATTTAATAAATAATAATATATCATTTTCTACTGTCTAATAATAGGATAGATAATTTTCATTGACCGTTTGCTATGTGCTAAGAACTATGCATTACTTTTTAAAATTTTCATACAAACCCATGAGAGAGGACAATTACTGCCTCATTTTTAGATGAAGAAGGTGCAGTTCAGAGCAATTAACCAAGTTGCTTAAGATATAAGTGGTACAGCCAGGATTCAAACCTTAGACAGTCAAATTTCAGAGCCTCAAGGCTTAACACTTATCACATTTCTTGATTTCATCTTATTTTTACTTCATGGTGTTTTATTGCAATAACGCTCTCATTACAATATCATATATGCTTTACATCTACTTTATACTTCTTTCTTTGTTGTTTATATTTAGTGTGCATAATTTTCTTTTTTAAAAACTGTTATAAATGTAGACCTTGGAAAATTGTGGCACCTTTGCAAACTCTTGCAAAGTATCGTGTAAATTTAGCCTTGTTCTGCTTTACAACCACTTTTCTATTTGCATATCTTGAGCAAACTGGAAGTCTTATGTTTTTAGTGTCAGTTTGCCACTCACCTAGACTTCACATCTTCTTTTGAAGATGATAAAGATATCTTACTTGACAGTATTTCAGGAGATAAAAATATTCATGTAAAAGTTGTGTTTGTCCCAAAGACTGATTTTTATATTAAAAATAAAGTAAAACATTGATTCTTAAAACTATATGAGGATTAAATTATTGATTTGGATTAAGAACAAATATCAACAGTTCCTTAATTTTATTGCTTCTGAGGTTCCATTTCTCACTTAGAAAATCAAGTAAATCTCTTAAAAATGCCTTATGCAGGGTCCCTTTGCATTTACAGAAGTCAAAGCGTGTGATACTTTGGGAGTTGTAGTGATGCTTATCTCTTAGCACCACAAAGTGCCATAAGTAGATTGGGCTGTTGTTCACCATCATTGCTTATTATCCCAGTGTCCCTGCAGAAGAATAGTATTTCTCTTGATGGAACTGTTCCAACTCAACTATAGCCAACTCAAGACACCAAACCAGAAAAGTAATTTCAGAGTACATTTATGTTCTAAAATAGTTTAGAGATTTTTACTAAGTTTTACAACCTGTTATTTTAAAATTTCTTATTAAAAAAAACACAACAATTATAAAAAATTATTTAAGTCAGAAAACAAAGATGCATTTACTGAGTTCCTCTTCTCTGTAAAGATATTAGTGGACAGAGGACCCAATTACGGGACAAAGACTAGGTTATCGCCCCAGCCAGCTTCACCTCATTTCAGCAATGTGGCAATAAGTCTCATCTCCTCTGTCAGTTTCTTTCAATCTTAAAGGTAGATTTTTAACTTATTCTGATTACCACACAATGTATCTTTATGAGGCTCATGTGAAATAATGTGAACGTTTTTGGAGAATTGTAAAACGACATATAATTAAATATGTCTAATAAGATGAGTTTTTTGTCTTCCTCACACAAGGTAGACCTTGCTTATCCTTTTCCTTATTCTCAAAACATGTTCCCATCAATGAAGGATAAGTTTTTATCCAAGTACAGTCTTCTTCTTTTATGGGGGCATTGACCACACCAATGAATTTTGCACGATTTCAGTTTTTCACCTTTTGGTCTATATGGTTTCAATAAACCACTTATAAATATTTAAGGGTAAATTAACAAATTCCTATTTATAACAAACTGTAGCAACTTGGCATTATATTATCTGATTATGTGATAACTATTAGGTAATAATTAATAGAACACATTTATTGAAGGCATTGTTTTATGTAATACATATACATTCTTTAATTTTTAAAACAACCCAGTGACTATATTATTTCCTCTATACAGATCTCAGATTTGAACTCACAGCTGACTTCAAGGCCTTTGTTCTTTATCATAATTGATATTGCCTCAGTCTCAGGGAATGAGACTAATTTTTTTTAAAAAAGCATACCATGTCTTTTTCACAGTTAGCAGTAAAAATTTTCAAAGGCTATATACTTGCCTAAATTATACTCAAATGCTTGAACTGCTATGTTAGACATGCTTACTGAGACATTTTCCAAAATATATCATTTTTAAAAGACTCAGTAATTTGTATTCTAACCTTAGTTTTGTGTTCAAATCATCATAAACACTTTATTCATTAAATAAGTAACTTTTCACCAGTTTCCAAAACCAAAAATACATGAAAAAAATATTTTGTTTTATTATTAAGTATTTTATATTTTATGTTCTACTTTCCAAAAAAAATTACAAAAATGTTCAGAAATACATTGAAGACTGCCAGTATATTTTTTATCACACAAGATGACAGTCTTGGAAAGGAAAATAATCACCAAAAGTTTTAAGTTTCAGTAAGTTGGCTCAAAATGTTAAAGAATAAAATGTATTGGCTTTATTTCAATGCTTTTATTTCATAAATTGGGACACTGAGGTGAGAGGGTAGATTGAATATCCTAGTTAGTACCCAAATCCTATTCCCCTGACACATAATGCTTGATCTCATTAGCTTCCTTCTACTTGTACCTTGTATTACTCACCAAAACCAGAGATAGACAACTGACAAGTGAGATTATATGTTATATTTGACCCAAATATATAGTATTTCCCAAAATATCTGGAAAATGCTTACTAAAATTATGCATACATCATTTAATTATTTCTTTTTTAGACTATAACTCTTCGTGCCTGACACCTGATTAATAAGCAGCTAGATGTTCAAAAATTCAATAATGTACCAACCCTAGAAACAACACCTTCTAGAACATCTACCTCAACAAAGAAGCTTCCCAAAACATGAAATGCTTGAAAAAACATTTAATGTTACAGTAAAATTTGAAAACAACTATTTTTCCTTTTAAAAGAAAGATCTAATAAAAGGCATGTGTGTCTGCAATGATTTGTGTCTAACCAATTCCTACTATATTTGAGTATCTTAAAATTCAACTCATTGTACATTTATTGAAATGCTACTGTCTTATGTTCTGACTACACAAAGCTGAATAAAGCATTTTCACAATCTTCAATGAATTCACAATAAAATAAAGTGCAATCAGTAATAACACTGTGAATATGTTAAGTACAATAATGGTGGCTCAAAGCAAAAAGAAGCTTCCTGCCTCTTAGAATCAGAAACATAGGGTATGGAATGAGGCTAAACAGAAGAGAGGTGTTACAGGTAAAAACACAAAGAGTAAAGGTGAGGCCTTATGAAAGTGCCTGGTGGGTCTGGGAAAGAGAAAAGTGCAGAGTTCACAGAGGCAAGAACATGAGGGGTGGAGGTGTGGGGGTGGGAGTGAAGGAACTGAAGCTTGGAAGTATTAGAGGCAGATTTTGCAGAAACTCCTTTGCTAAGGAGTTTAGACTTTACCCTATAAGCAATGAGTCATCACAAAATGTTTCTAATCAGAGAAAAACTTGATTGTATCTTTGTTTCAGAAAGATAATAGTACCTACAATATGGAGAACAGATATAAAACAATGGATTAAAAAATAAATAGAGTAGTTGTACAATTACATTTATTTTATAATCCCAAAATATTTTTTAAATAGGTCAGGGTGCTTCTTGTTTTTCTGAACCACAAACCTGATTTTAGACTTTAGGAACTCTGCAGCTCTCTTTCTCTCGGTCAGCCTTAATCTTAGCTCCAGGATGCTCTTGCTTTTTTTCCTGTAAGATATTCTTATGCAAATATGAAATTGCACCTCCCACCAGGCAAAATTTCATTTTTTTTTCCTCCAGCTCCCTTCAGACCAGCTACTGAGAATGTTGGTTGCTTTTCCAGCATGCATTCCCCCATTTTCCATCACCAAGAAACTTTATTCCCAATGAGGTACTTATGTGCTTCTAGATAAATTTACGTCATTCTCAGATCAAGCATGGAAAACTGATGGAAACAAGATTTATCAGTGTATTCCATCCCCTGGTAAAGTTACTGGTTTAGAAGTGAGCATGGCTCCTAAAGTGGTTCAATCAGACTTTCAGAATTTTGCTGGAAATACTGGGACAAAAACATTTTGTTTTTCTTTACTGAAGTTAATCAAGAAAGCACCTAGAGCTGAAAGCTCCTGGAAGCCAATGTGATGGCAAAGACAGAGTTTGCTGAGGATGGAGTCCAGTAGAGAGGAGGAGAGAAATGGAAAGAAATCGAGTCCTCATGAAATGACTTAGCCATGGGTCCAGACTCACCTAAAGCCAGACTATCTCTGCACTTTGTAAGTAACTTGAGAAAATAAAATTTTTCTTATTATTAAATTCACTGATTTAGGTCTTCTATGTTTACATCTAAAAACACCGTAACTGTTACCTGTCCATACTCCTTGAATTGCAATAACATGTACTATTTCCTTCTAGGTATTTTCTTAAACTGTTCTTTCTTTGTACTACCAGAATAAAATGTTTTATGTATTTAAGAATACGCATACGAAAGTAGTTTAATCACTTTCATATCCCTCTGTGATTAATAATGTTCTTAAAATTGTACAAAAATAAATGTATAATTTAAATTTTATATTAGCTTTATTTAATTTCACCCAAATGAAATTAAGTTGTTGTTTTGAATAAACAACAAGACAATTTGACTATAAGTATGTTTGTGGACATGTACAAGAGCTTTCTTTTTAAATTTTTTTTTTTTACAATTTTTAGTATAAACCAAGAAAGGTAGTTGATTTCAAAGCAATTGGTTTTTAGTGATATTTAGACAACTTCGTTCAGGTTCCTGATAACTTCAGAGTCTTTTTCAAAGTAGTGCTTGGGAGGAGACTCAAGGTAGGCAGGCAAGCTTCTCGGCAATCTCAGCACAATTGAGGGAATCAACAATATGCATATAAATGATATTGAAAGTTTAAAGAAAATTTCAACACACAATTACATGTAGAAGACCAATGCCGAGAAGACATTTTTCTCTTTTCTTAACTAAGTGGTAGATGGCAATCCCAGGTTATATTAGATTTTTCATCAACTAGTTACATCCTAACTATCTGTAGTAAATAGAACTCCAACAGATGGCAAGGAGAGCTGCTGCCCACTTAGAATTGCCTAAGGTTTAACCCATTATTGTTGAAATTCAGGTTTTATCTCCAGAAGCCTGCTACTCAAAGATTGGCCTCAGGGTGGCCTCTGATATGCTCTTGTTGAAATGCAGATCCTGATTCAGTTCACCTGGAGAAAGGCTTGAAGAGTCCGTGTGTCTAACAATTTCCCAGGTGTTCAGTCCGTGTGTCAATTTCCCAGGTGTTACTGATTCTACCCACCACAAATATATGCCAATCCTAACAAAATTCAAGAAAACCTCTTTAATCTACGTATTATTTTCAAAATCTTGTTTTTATTAACACAGCCATGAAGTCTTGGAATTTTAGGCTGTGAGATATCTGAGAACTTTTTCATAACCATTCCAGTATACATATGAGAAAACTAAGGTGTTTGGGGAGAGGGCTCTGGCTAGTCTCCTCATGCCTTTGCCAGCAAGCTCTCCAGAGAGGAGGAATTGTTAATCTGGTTGTTCAGAGACGTTAACTGGGCCACTTGTTACTTGTGCATTAATGTACCTTAAAGGTCAACATTCTTGCAGGGCCCTCTCTCTTCTTCCTGCCATGAATGCTCACTCTTCCACTTCCTCCATTCGTGCAGTCAAGTGAGCAAGTTAGGAGACGCCTGTTCTGCAGATCCACCTGCTCTCTCCCTCTGCTAGCAACGCAGTCCTATGCTTTGTGTGGGAGACAGAAGAGAATAGCTGAAAAAACTTTCTCAGCTCCAGGGTCTAGGAATCAGCACTATATTCCAACTGATTACAGAGCCAAGAGAGCACTGTGAATGTAACACTGCCTCACCAACAACGCATTTTGATTTAGAAAGAGAATGTTCCTTGACTTATGAGATGATACTAAGTTTAATAGTAACTCTCATTATAAATCCTCTGAAAGCATGTACTCTCTATGCGAGCAAAGTGTCTAGGACATAGTAGAGCCCCAATAAAAAATATTTACAATGTGAATGATTGCTTCACTTTTATGAAATTTGTATACAGCTATATGTAATGCATTTGATACACAAACAAGTCTATTTTTGCACTGTTGGCCATCTTTTGAAACTACTGCAAAGAATCTAAAATTTTTACCAAACAATTCTTTTTTGCAACCAGTCACTAAACTTTGCTTCTATTCATCATGGAAACTATTTTGTGCTTATTTAAGTAAGTCATTATAAAAATAGAATATAAAGCCTCACAAACTTCACTACCCAACCCTAGAATTTGTTTTCCCATGAAAGTACTCTTGAGACCCAGCAGATGGGCTCTACCCCAGAGCCCCTTGGGATATGTTTCCCACCACACATTTCCCCTGCAACAAGGTGGATGTAAAGGCACACTCAGGCTGTGGTGACTGAACAACTCCAAACACAGTGTGAAACTATGGTACCTCTTGAGTATGTGACATGTAACAATTACTCTTTGGTCCTTTTCATTTCTTCACATGTTGTTATAGATAAAAGCAGCAATGTAGAGAATTAAATTATATAGGACAGTCATTGTCAGAAAAAATGAGACTTCATTTCAAGTTGTTTACAGAAAACTGTAAATCTTCAGATTGTCTTTATCTCATTGTTGGGAAAATAGAATAGTTTGGTCAGGGCCCTTGCCTCAGGTCCAGTTGGCTGTGGTTCAGCATCCTTTGTAAGCAATTTGTGTGTGTGTGTGTATGTGTGTGTAGTTGGTGCCTATGCGTGCCAATGAATCTTTTTAGTTTTGTTGCTCTTCTTGTGTTCTTGAGAGAGAGAGAGAGAGAGAGAATGTGTAGAGAGGAGTTTTGGTGAAGCAGGTGGGCAGGCGTCAGCCTCCAGCATCTGCCTGGCACAGCCATGCTTTCCAACCTGCAGCTCCAAGGACCTTTTGGCCAGTTACCTAGCTTATAGACCTTATTGAAGGGGTCTGGTGACCCAGCCTGGCATATGAAGGGTTTATGACCCAGTCTGTGAACCGGCTTGAGGGGTCTGGAAGCTCCGGACCCAGCCCTAGTGCAGCAATTGGCCCAGTTATCAGGATTACCAGCAGGTAAAAGAGCACCACGACTGGCATAGTCATGGTCAAGTAGCTTTACAATTGGCATCACAAACAGGATTAAGTGCCATACAATTGGCACTGTGAGCGGGATTCTAGACATTAGCTATTGCCTAGCTGGAGCACGACACTCATCATTCTATATGGATTCTTTTTTCTTTATCATGCAGGCAAAATTTTGGCCAGGTTCATAGCAGCAAGTCATCCTGATCCCTATATTCTGGAAGGAAAGGAACATTTTCTAAGCAGACTTGGTATTGTTTTCGCTCTGATATGGTGTCAGGTAAAACTGATCCTTCTAATATAGTCCATGATTCCAAAGGGTATTCATGAGTGCTAAGTCCAATTGTTTATTTTCAGTCCTTCCTTCATATATCTGCAGCATTTGACGCGATTGTTTCCGTCTTTATCCTGAGAACACTCGCCTCACTTAACTTCCTGAGCACCACATTCTCTTGATTTTCCTCCCACCTCACTGGTCACTACTTCTCAATTTCTTCTGTTGGTTTTCCCTCATTTCTCCTCCAGCTTCTATGGACTGGAATATCCCAAATCTCACTCCTTATACCTCCCTCTTCTTAATCTACACTCATTTCAAGGATGAAGCTCATCCAGTCTCTTGGTTTTAATTGCAATTTTTGCTCACTACTTCCAAATGTATGTCTCCAGCCCACACCTCTCCTAAATTCAGAGTTCACAGATTTAACCACCTACTCAACATCTCAAGACATCTTAAACTTAAATATGTTCAAATCCTGTTCCCCTCTCCCTCTAATTTTGTCTCTCTTGCAGTTTCCCCCCAAGTAGGAAAATGGTGACTTCTTCACCTTACACAGGGTCTAAACTTTGGGGTCATCTTTGGCTCCTTTCTTTCTCTTACATCCCACATGCAATTGGTCAGCTGCCAGCTCTACCTTTGAAGTAAATCATTATCCAAACACTTCTTATTCTTTTTACAGCTACCATCAACCAACCACCATAGCCTGTGGCTTGGATTTGTAAGTAGCCACCTAAAAGTTGACCCTACTTCTGCTCTTGTCTCCTTCTTACTTTGCTCATAACCTTCAGTGGCATCTCTGAATAAACCGAAAATCTGAAAACAATGAAACAAACAAAAAATGCACCTGATACTTGTCTAAAGGGCCTTACACAATCTGACCATTCACACCACATATTCTATTATTTTCCCTCTTTCTCACCATATTGCCCGTACACTGGCCCCTTCTTTTTCCTTGAATATGCCAAGTACCCTAGCACCTCAGGGCCTGGAATTCTCTCCTCCTATTAAGCTTGCTTCCTCACCCCCTTTTATGTATTTGTTTGCGTGTCACCATCCTCATGAGGCCTCCCCTGATGTTCTTATTTAAAATTGCAGGGCCCCTTCTAGGGCACTAACTAAGCTAGTTTCCTGCCTTATTTCTCTCCACAGCACTCACGATCATCATACTTACCTCATATGTAGTTGTTTATGGTCTGTCTCCTCCCACTAGAATGTAGGCTCCATGACAATAGATGTGTGTCTGTTTTATTCATGTATGTCTACCCTGTGTCAGAAAATCAATAAATATTTTTTTTTTCCTTTTTGTCTCTTTCCGTGACCGGCAACGGATCGCAACCCTCAGTGTCGCGCCCGTACCGGACCGGGACCGGCTACGGGATTGCAACCCTTGGTGTTGCTCCCGCCCCTCGCTCAGCCAGTGAGCGGCCGGTCTGTATGTGGGATCCGAACCCTCGGCGGGAGTGCCGCCGCACTTCCCAAGCAGCGCACTGTAGCAGTGCGCCACC
>NW_007726443.1:561855-573000 GCF_000696425.1 Galeopterus variegatus | reverse complement strand
CGGTGTTGCTCCCGCCCCTCGCTCAGCCAGTGAGCGGCCGGTCTGTATGTGGGATCCGAACCCTCGGCGCGAGCGCCGCCGCACTTCCCAAGCGGTGCACTGCAGCAGTGCGCCACCGGGCCGGCCCGGAAAATCAATAAATATTTTTAAGGAATGAATGAATGAGTAAAATCATATATAAGTAACAAAATACATAATAATAATGCATAAACCATATATACTTTTTAATTAAAAGGATCTTCTTTCTACTTGCTCCTTATACTCAGCATCACAGATTCTGCAAACAGGTACTAGGATGTGAGCAATAATTAATATGCCTGAACTTTTCAACAGACATTATGGCTTTGCATTTTCAGCTTATCCCTGGAAAAGAAGACTCTGCTTGTATGTTACACTTAGAAATCATAATGAAAGTAGTTTCTTTGTTTCTTTTGTTCTTTTCTTAAAAACTTCTTTTTCTTCTTTGCCTTTTTCTTTTTCTTTTTGTATACAGTCATGCAGCCTCATTGGCTGTGATATTTTACCTTCATCAGGCAGTATATACATTAGCTTAGTTCAACTCAGTTGCACCATTGGAGGATTTTATCTCATACATGGCCATCCCACAACTTACCTGTCTCTGTCATCTCCCAAAGGGCAATGTTTAGGCAAATGGCATGAGCATGCTGACAAGTAGCCATTTCTTCACTAATGTTATATTTCTTTCATGTAATTAAAATTTCTGAATAATGATTGATGATCTTAAAAATAATTATATTAACTGTTTATACCTTTTGTTTTTAAATATCTTACACTAAGAGAATGAAGTGCATTAGAGGGCTTTCTTTCAACTTGTGTTTGGGCCATCTAGCTATTAAGGATTTATTGTTTCATTTTGATTTTCTTATTAAGATAAAATAGAAATATTTCCACATAAAAATTTTATTAAATGCACAAAATGCTTCAGTAGATCAGTGCCAGTTTTGGAGAGGAACCTAAATTGTACTAACTACCAGAAGTACTGGAGGGGAGGTATGCATTGCCTGCTACTGAACTGGCAATTTTGAAAAGAACTGCATCTTTCTTACTGGAAGAAGTTGAGCATTACTGTAAAACCACAAGGGTTGATTTGACATTCAGTTAAATAATCATACTTAAATTTATGCAAAAAGTGACTGTGGGCTCACCCCACTCTGAATTGCCTAAATGTACAATTAACAGGCATGTACAATTAAAGGAATGAAAACAGTGCCCCCTATAATATCTACAGTACTCTGATCCACCTCTTATTGGGGCATAGATCTAATGTTTACATTTTCATTATTTACTTAAGGCTTTATGTAATCTTCTGGTTAATAACTTAGGAATGTATCTTGAAAATTGTCCTCTCTGAAAGTAGACCATGAAAGGAAAGAATGGCATTTGTAGGGCCAATTAATTATCAGATCAAATTAAAATATTTATTAAAATTATAAAATATAAATTCAATAGCAAACAATTAGAATAAAATTTTTTTCTTGTGGTGAAAGGAACACATACTTTTCTAACTCTGTTCCAAGGTCATTACTGAAACACAGGATCAGTATGTGTAATTACAATATCATGAATACTTAAATTTCTCTCATGCTGCGAAAGCCATGATAAGATTACAGCTAACACACTGATTTTGCTACATGACCTTTCAACTGGAAAACTCAAACCATCTTGCCTTAGAATGATCTGTTACATTCTATTCCACTTGACAAAAAGAAAAATCAGAGAATGTCTAAGATCCGAGAATTTGCAGTTTGCACAAAAACAGTCACAAAGACATGTGAAGCTTGTAGGTAATACATTCACAATCCAGTGGTCAAAAGCTGTTGTTTCTGGTAGGGACTCAACATGCTCTCCCTGTTTTGCATTTTTCTAGATCATATCTCTTTAAGTTTTCCCAAATGTAGGTTCAATCTAAAAAATGAAAGTGTGGACATATTAATGAACAAGCATTGTGTAACGGCAATGGATAGAGTAATTGCAGCGAAACTCAATTTCCTTCAGGTCAGAAGATTATATAGTTTCAGTTCTGCAGGATTAGGTAGAATAAAATTTTGAGAATTTGTGTATAATGCCACTTCATTTTTATTCACAATCCTTTTGTCTCACATAAATGCATATTGCCAAATTCTGTGCCAATGAAAGTATGAGAAAATAAAACTAAAAGTTTATATTGAGCATCTTTTATATACCATCTTATTATTTAATAATAAAACTTTATTATATACTTTCTTATAAATTTATCTCATCATATGCCCCACCATAGCAACTACTTTAGGAAATACGGTGGGTACAAAGATGAGGAAGCTTATGTTCTTTGTCAGCACTTTTTCCTACCTGTCATATCATCTGGCATACATCATAGCTTGCTTCTATTCTTGCTGTATAGTTTATCTGTGGGTAAGGATGACAGAAAAAATATTTAACTGTGGAAAATAATGGCAAGAACACCAACCAATGAAAATAGGCAAAGCCTCACCACTGCACCAGTGTCCCAGAGGCCTTATGCTAGACAGGTGCCACTTTTTTAACTGCCGTTTTGTAGCAGTGGTCCTAAGGGTCTCTACAAAGGGGCCAAGACAGCTAGAGCAGAGGGCAAATTGGGGAGCCTGAGACAGTTATATTTGCTCAATATAGAAATAATTCAGTACTTTAATAATCTGCATGGTCATGCCAGTGCAGACTGTCAGCTGACTAGTGATGTTATTATCCATCCTCAGGACTTCCACTTACACATTACAGAGGTAAGGAGCAAATCCACAACACTAGTCTTTAACTTCCTTCCAACTGCAGACTTGTATTTCCAACAGTTTGTTACATACAGGGAAAAATGATACCTTGTTGATACCACACACTCCATAAATCAAAAATTCAGTGTACTCTCTTCCCCATAAACATAGCCTTTCCATTGTCATCTGTTTCCTTGTATGGGCATCACTACCCATTGTGGCTCCCAGCCTAGAAACTTGGGTTCATCCCTGACTTTATACTCTCCTTTGTCCTGGACATTTTGATCACCATCCTATCTTGTCAATTCTGCATCAGAAATAGTTCTGTCATTCATTCTCCTCATTATTCTTACCACAATGGCTAGTTCAGACACCCTCAGACTTCTTGTTCACATTGTTGTAAAAGTCCCAACTTCCCTTCTCCTACCAAACTCTCACTTCTCATTCATTGTTAAATGCACATTTGACTACAGCTCCTCCCCTGCCCAACAGATTTGAAGATTCTGCATTCATCAAAAGCTCAGTTCAAATTCCACACCTCAAGCTTACCTAATTTAGCAGTTTTCCACACATCCTTCTCATCCTCTTCATCAATCCCTACTCTCTGAACTAAATTAACATTTTTCTACCTTTATACCTTTGCACATGCAAATCCCTTTTCCTGGAAAGCCCCCCTCTCCTCTCTCTTCCCTGGCAGCTTATTTCCTAAAGGCTTCCTCCAGAAAGCTTTTCCCAATCCTTCCAGACAAAATCAGTCATTTTCTAGTAAGTGCCCTACATGGTTCTCTGTACTTTGTATTTGGCAGTATCATATTATGCCTTGTTTTACTATTTTTTTTTTGCTATTATTATTATTATTTTTATTTTTACTACTTTACTATTATTTTTTTATAGGTCACTAGATATTTGAAACTATATCTAATGCCCAATAGTATTTAACACAGTACCTTGAATAGAGTATGTGCTTAATAGATATGCGCGGAACTGATTTGAAGTTCCTCCATCAAGACACAGTGACTCACGGGTTAGTATTTCCAACTGGAGGCACTTCACAGCCTTTCACCCGAGTGGCATCTCTCCAGTGAGTCAAGGCATCATCTATTAATCACATAAAAATTCCCCGATAAGCTGAGAAGGAATACAATTTAAGTATTGCCAAATATCTAAAAGCAGCACATTTATTACATAAGAGTGCTTTGTTTACTGGATAAAATATCCCAAAGAAAATTTGTAGCTGATGTGATTAGGCCAAAAATTTAATGTAAAACTAAGAAATATTATTTTGGTAATTTTGTCTTGTTTGCAGGTATGCCATTTATAATTCTTTTGGCCTATACCCGTCTAATAAGTTGAACTGAACTCCTGCATAGTCAAGGTCTAGCTTCATAGGATGGAAGGTTTACCAGTGGAATTGAGTTGTTTCTATGAAGTACAACAGCAACTCAAGAAGCACTTAGAATTCAATTCAGCATATATTTATTGACTAGATACACTGGTGCTAGTACTGTGGGGAGTAAAACAAGATAAAGGAGATATGACGCCTGCCATGAAGGATCCTATGATCTCATGGACCAGAACAATTCAAGGCCAGAACACATGAGAAACCCCTGTCTGAAAAATATTCTGAGAGCTTTCATTTGAACGGAGATTGATTTGGAAAGCCTTGCAGGGAGTAAATTGAGTTTTTCCTACTTGTTAATGTAATATTCAAACATTTCTTGAGAGCTCACTATATGCTAGGTAGTGTACTCGGTGCTACAAGCAAAGCTTAACAGTCACTGTCCATAAGGACCATATTATGTCTTTAAACACTACCAAATTTTATTTCATGAAAATAAATTTAATAATTATGTATTTGCTATGGTATATAATATAGTGAAAATAACTCACAGAGTACCACCCATGAACTTGAGGTTCAGTCTTAGAGTCTACTAGAGACTAGTTAATTTTCAGTGTGTAAATTCTGCAACATATTCTGTTCATAAAAATAGAACCCAAAATTCTATGCATTTTACATAAAGGTTATTTTACACAATGCCGCCTCCCTTCCTATTTTTTAATGTAAATGAACTTATACTTGAGTCTCCTAGATTATTTTTACCATTGATAATGCAATATTCCCCTTGAAAATGTTTTTTATTCCCAAATCAATAAATATATTTTATTTTATTTTTGGCAACTGTTGTCAACAATTAGTAAAAATAACAAACTGTCACAATATGGTGCATCATTACCGTGTCTGGCTTATTTAAGGATCAATGGTACGTGATTAACAATTTCCTTCATAATTTCCAAACTGGATGACTCACGCTTGTTTGAAACACATGGTAAATATTTCACTATAAAATAAAGAATTAAATCAAATTGCATTTTTTAATTAAATTCCTTGCTGTGTGTTTTTTTCAGATGTGTATACAGTGCAATTTGTATAGAATGCTTAGTAAAAAGTAACAGTTAATTTGGGGGGCTATTGCTGTAAAGTATGTTATCTTTTATATATATCACAGCATTACTTATTATCAGCTTCACACACAGCACTTTGTCTTTGATTTACGCAAACAACTGTAAATGTTTTATATATTTGTGAGGAAGTGAATGATATTAGACCATCAATCCATGGGGACCGCAAATCAGGGGAAAAAAAAAAAAAGGCTATTACATTTCAGAAGCTGTTAAATCAGTTGTGCCCCCTGGCTGATTTTGTCAGCTATATTTGCTGTGGGTAAAACCGTTGATGCCTGGAATACTGGAGCGGCCCTGAGAGTGTTGGAGAGTAAATAGCAGCAGAGTTGTAAACTACACCACACATCTCACACTTACCGCGTAAGCCCGGCTTACACTTGCCTCTGAATAAATCCAGCAGCTTTAAAAAGAGCAAGAGAGAGAAATAAAGGAAAGGGGAGGGGAAACAAGGCAAAACTTGGCCCATGCCTTCTGTCACTGCTTCTAGCTTTAGCCCCTCAGCAGCCTGCCAACAGGACACTATTCTGCCAGTTGTAAATTTTAATTGGCCATCTGGGGAAAGCACAAACCACTGACTAGAGATTAATCAGCAAATTAACCCAGGCATAATACACATTTCCCAGTGGACCTGAAGCAGCTCTAGGCTGGGGAAGAGCAGCCTGGGATGCTGGAGAACTTGTGTAGAATGCTGTTATTGCTTACTGCCATGCAGTAGAACATCTTCTTAGAGTCCCGAAATTCCCTCCTGTGTGACCTTGTTAGTGCCCCTGATTTGTATGGCAGTTGCAAAGAGTCTTTTTTCTTCTTCTTCTTCTTGTAAAGTGCTAAACACAGATGGCACAGGTACTGGGATTGCTGGGGAAAGTGTTGATGAATCAGTGAAAGTGACAACTTTTCTCTAGTGGGCTATTCACTTGGTTTGCTAACGTACTTACAGCAAGAAACAATAGTGTACCTGGATTTTTACCAGCTCTGTGAATCACTCTCCAGTCTTCACATTTATTTAGCAAGTTTCTTTGCACTACACAGAATGCCTTTGCACAGTCTCTGTACTGGAAAAGCAGATTTGCAAATAATAAAGCTGCCTTCTTTGAGTGTAACATACAGAAAATAGTTTAAGCCAAATGCCAAATGTACATGTATATAGAATAGTATGGCCTCAATTCTTTCAAGAAAACAGTCTTCTAATCATCTCAGGGACATTCTCTGAGCTGAGATAGGGCAAGAGGACAAACATTAAGGGGAGAACATATAAAGATGACAAGCCCCCCCAAAAGTAAAGTGAGGAGCTGGTAGGAAATTGAAAATGGTTTTGATTGATATAGAGTAGAGTGAAAAAACTTTGTGGATAAAGTAGGCTTTACACAGCTTTTGGAATAATGAAAATAAGAGGGCTTTGTGCACTACTATAAGCACAGGTCTTTAGGATACGTTATATGAAGAAGACTCAGAGGTGGAAATATAATGCCTGCATAACGACACACTGAACAAACTTGCTTGAAGGGACCTGATGGGGATGGGGCCAGGCAGACCAGTGAAGAACAGAAATTTTTCTTCTTGCTGGCACTTGCATTTTCAGAATTTAGCATGGTATTTAGCATAGCATAATAGCATGTAATACGCACTCAACATGTCTTAATGGAAAAAGAAATACCCAACTTTAATAAAATTCGAAGCCACTGTTATATTAGAGACATCTACTATTACCTTACTGTCCACAGCCCACGCTGAATGAGCGGTAGGCCACATGATGAGGGCCCTGACTCAAACCACCCTTGAGAAACCAATTGAATTGCACCAATTCAGACTTGAGGCATCCTTGAAGCTGCCAAGAGATCTAAATCACCTGGTGCAAAGACCTTGACCAAAATATAAATGAGCTGATCCAATCAAGTCTTTTCCTAGGAATTTAGAAATAAAACAGTGAGAGACTTGTTTAGTTAACAGTGAGACATAGGCTGTGATACAGAAAAGGACATAGTGAAAGATGCAATTATTTGGGATTATGTGCGAGCAGAAGCCGGTTTGCCAAGAAAAGAATGAGGCAAATTTACTTGGAGGAGCAGCAAGGAGCAAAGCTGGCAGTCCCTAGGGATAGGGAGTAGCCTCTCTATCCCAATTGTGTCTTATCTGATGCCTACTCCTGCCCTCTGATTTTATGAGATTTGAGCAAGCTACATGACATTCCGATTGTTTCAACCAACAGAACCTTGACCAAAATAACCATAAATGGCAATAGCACCATCATAAACCAATAGCCTGAGAAAACAAACAGTTAATAACCTTCTCCCCACCCTCTAACTACTAAATATTGCACAGGATTTAGGAACTCTGAAGCATTTTAGTCATTTTCAGAAATACAAGTAAAGGTGGATTATTTTATCCAGCTCTGCTCTAACCCACCACTAAATCACACAGAACCATTTCACCTGCCTCTCGCAAAATGGTCTCTTTCCTTTCACAACCAGGTATGGATTTCTTTCTGTTTTATTACATTATTACAAGCAATGCTTCCTGCCAAACCACATGCCCTTAAACTGAAATGGCTTGTGGGTGAGCACTGGATTATCTGTGACAGTAAATCAGTCAGTATGCACAACCTAGAGACCACAGCAGTTAAATAGATGTCTTTGGCTTCATGTGGGGAAACCTTTCCTCAAATATTCAATTCGACTCCTAATAAGTTTTTCTGGAAAACTTTTATTTAAATAGTATTTAAAATCATCTAGCAGTTTATTGTGAGGTTTTATATGGGATAGGAAGGCATGAAAAGAGAATAGACAACAGTTCTGGATTAAACACTGTATACAGTAACTGATAAGAGCAAAGTATTTAAGTCTTGAAATGTCTGACCTGTGCTCACTGTATGTGAATTGAATGCTCTGGCTGTGTGTGCTGCACAAAGGAAATAGTGCCTAACACAACAGTTATTGGAGAGTGTGGTCAAAATTTTCAGTGTGCCCTGGTGGATGGATTTCTTTATCTCCTCCAGGAGGGATATGATCCAAAGGTTAGAACAGGCTCAAATAAATTCAGTTCAGTGTGTGTGGTCTCTTCTGAATTATTCCAAAATCTTAACATCTAGCTTTAACTCTGTTCACCTATTTCATGCTATCTCAAATACATATATGTGGAAAATTGGAGGAAATTGTATTTATTTATTTATTTGTAAAGACATTAATGAGAGGATGTCTGGAGTACACAATTCACAATTACAGGATAGCATGATGGTAATAATTCCAATAGATCTCCTATTGTTATGCTTGTCTTGTCATTCATAACTTTCCATATCTTTATATGTATCAAATGTTTTAAAGAAATAGAGAAGAGAGAGATGGGAATATTTGAGTATTATTTGAGTGTCATAAATATAAGTATTGAGTGTTATAAGTATAAGATAGCAAGTTATTTTTAAGACATTTTGAAAGGAAAAATATATATCTAATATATGATATTAATTGTATAATATGTAATATCAGTTAATATATAATTATATTATATATTATGTATTTCCTTTTCTAAATATCTTAAAAATAACTTACTATCTTATATTTATATTATCTTTATATCTAAAAAAAAGATTTTCCCAGGGATAATTTCACAGAATGTTGCTAAAATGTAGAAATGGAGTCAAGGAAGCTGAGACACATAGTTATCAGGTAAATGACAGAAGGTTAATTCATAACAGTGCCTATTACACAGTAAAAATGTGAGGTATATTTATGTATTAGATTTGCTAAAAAGAGTGACCAACAAGGTCTTTCATATCTGACTTAAATCTTTCTTCTTCTTCCCCATTTCCCACCACTTCCTATGTATCCTGTACCCCAGCTACCCAGAACTTTTCTGTTTCTGCAACACACCATGGCTTTTTATAGCCAAGTATCTTGCACACACTCTACTCCCTAACATGCCCCTGACCTCTTTCATTCCTGCTTTACCTGGAAAATGCCCACTTATCTTTAAGATCCTGGTCACATGTTGCTTTAGCAGGCTTTTTCTGACTTCCCCAAGGACAGTTAGTTGCTTTGCTCCTGGCAACCACTAGTCTTATTTCTATATCTATAGATTATTTTCACCATCCTAGAATTTGATATAAGTGGAATCATAAATGTACAATTTTTTTTGGTCTGGCGTTTTTGCTCAACCTTTTGATGGATTGGCCCTTACATAATTTTAAATGTCCTTTTTCTCTAGTAACAATTTTTGTCTTGAAGTCTATTTTGTCTGTTATTAGTATTGCCACTCTAGTTCTCTTTCCGTTACTGTTTGCATGGTATGTCTTTTCCATCCTTTTATTTCAACCTATTTTTATCTTTGAATTTAAATTATGTCTCCTATAGACAGCATATAGTCAGATCATGTTGGGTTTTTAACCCATTCTGTCAGTCTCTGCCTTTTGATTGGAATGTGTAATCTATTAACATTTAGTGCAATTACTGATCTTTTTTTTGGGGGGGGGCAGTGTTCTTCATATCTTCACATTGATTCTAGTTACTATCTAATGTCCTTTTATTTCAGCCTGAAGGATTTCCTTTAGTATATCTTGTAGGGCAGGTATACTAGCGATGAGTTTTCCATTTTTACTGCAAAGCCTTAATTTATGCTTCATTTTTGAAGAGTAATTTTCCTAAACACAGAATTCTTGGTGGACAGTCATTTTCTTTCAGCACTTTGAATATGCCATCCAGGGCCGGCCCGTGGCTCGCTCGGGAGAGTGCGGTGCTGATAACACCAAGGCCCCGGGTTCGCGATGAGTTTTCCATTTTTACTGCAAAGCCTTAATTTATGCTTCATTTTTGAAGAGTAATTTTCCTAAATACAGAATTCTTGGTGGACAGTCATTTTCTTTCAACACTTTGAATATGCCATCCAGGGCCGGCCCGTGGCTCGCTCGGGAGAGTGCGGTGCTGATAACACTAAGGCCCCGGGTTCAGATCCCATATAGGGATGGCTGGTTCATTCACTGGCTGAGTGTGGTGCTGACAACACCAAGTCAAGGGTTAAGATCCCCCTACCTTTTCTATCTTTTTAGAAAAAAAAAAAAAAAAACTACCAGTCATCTTTTTAGAAAAAAAAAAAAAAAAGAAGAAGAATATGCCATCCCACTGAATTCCGGCCTCCATAGTTTCTAATGAAATCAGAAATCAGCTTTAATCTCATTGAATATTCCTTGTAAGGGATGAGTTTCTTCTTTCTTGCTGCTTTGAAGATTCTCATTTTGTTTTTACTTTTGACAGTTTGATTATGATGTGTCTATATGTGAAGCTCTTTGAACTTATTTATTTAGCTTCTTGGATATATTGATTAATGTTTTCATCAAAACTGGGAAGTTTTTGGCCATTATTGTTAAATATTCTTCCTGCCTCTTTCTCTTTCTCCTTTCCTGGACTCCATTTATACATATGTTGGTACACTTGGTGGTATTCTGCATCTTTGAGACTCTGTTAATTATTTTCCATTCTTTTTTCTTTCTGTTCTTCAAACTAATTAATCTCAATTGACCCATGTCAAGTTTACTAATTCTTTGTCCTGCTTGCTCAAATCTGTTGTTGAGTCCCTATGGTGAATTTTTTATTGCAGTTATTGTATTTTTCAACTCCAAAATTCTCTTTTGATTTTTGTAATTTTTATTTTTGTAATTTTTTTTAATTGAAACATAATCAATTATACATATTTATGGGGTACAGTTTTTACTGTCAGTATTTGTGTACAGTATGTGATGATCAAATCAATATTATTAGCATGTTCATCATTACGAATTGTAATTATTCTTTTCATCCCTTACCCAATTACTCCCAGTCCCCTTCCCCTCCCTCTTTCCCAGCTCCAGTAACTACAGGTCTGTTCTCTCCTTCTGAAAGTTCAACATTTTATTGCACTTTCTTTCTTTCTTTCTTTCTTTCTTTCTTTCTTTCTTTCTTTCTTTCTTTCTTTCTTT
>NW_007726443.1:560377-561705 GCF_000696425.1 Galeopterus variegatus | reverse complement strand
TTCTCTCTCTCTCTCTCTCTTAGCTCCCACTTATGAGTGAGGATATGCACTATTTCTCCTTCTGTACCTGGCTTATTTCATTTAACATAACTTTCTCCAAGCTTGTCTGTAATATTCTCTATTTGGTAAGACATTATTCTCCTAGTTTCCTATAATTTTAGGCATCATTTCCTTTAGTTTTTTTAGTATATTTTAAAATATACAGCTGATTTTAAATTATTGTCCAATAAATCCAATATCTGCGCTTTCTCAAGGACAGTTTCTATTGATTGGTATATTTTTTCCTGTGTGTGGGCCATATTTTTTCTTTGCATGTTGTGTAATTTTGTGTTGAAAACTGAATATTTTAAATAATGTGATGTGGCAACTCTGAAAATTAAATTCTCCCTTACCCCAGTATATGTTGCTACTATTTATTATTATCGTTTGTCTAGTCACATCACTGAACTAATTCCAAAAAGACTGTAATCTTTGTGGTGGCAATATTCAGGCTTTTTCCCTCTTGAATAAATACCCCTCTGATTGCTGCAAACCTTTGCTCAGTTTTCAAAGTTTTGAAAAAGTTGATTGTGACTATTTTAGTCAATTTTCTTTTTTGCTTTTATGGAGGTCTTTAATCCTTGATTGTTACTGACTCACTCATTTTAGATTCTTAAGTTAGAAACTTAGATCTTTGATTATAGAACATTATTCTATTCTAATATAATCATTTAAAACTATAGATTTGTCTCTAAGCACTGCTTTATTTATGTGCCACAAATTTTAATATGTTGAGTTTATTGCAATTTATTTCAAAATATTTGTAATTTTACTTTTGAGTTCTCTCTTAGTACAGGTATTATTTAGAAGTATAAGATTCAATTTCCGAATATTCAGGGATTTTTCTAGATATTTTCTGTTACTGATTTCCAATTTCATACCATGTGGTCACAGTACATACTCTGAAGACCTCAATCTTTCTAAAAGTTACTGAGACATATAAATGGCACAAAATGTAACATATCCTGTTCACCGTTCCATGTACAATTAAAAAGAATATGTATTCTGCAATTGCTTTTTGTCATATTAGCCTTCTATATGTGTCAATTAATTAAAGTCTGTGGCTTAGATCTTTTATATCCTTTTTATTTATTTATTTATTTTGGTCTACTTGTTCTATGAATTAGGGAATGACGGGTATTAAAATCCACAACCATGCCTGTGGGTTTTTGTATTGCTCCTGTTACTTCCATCAGTTTTTGCTTCATAAATGTGGGAACCTTTTTTAGGTTGCATACATAATTAAAGCTGTATTACTTTTCTCGTCTTTTTTTTTTTTTTTTTTTTTG
>NW_007726443.1:550175-559787 GCF_000696425.1 Galeopterus variegatus | reverse complement strand
TATTTTCCTATCAAAGTCTATTTTTTCTGATATTAATATAATCATGCTAGTTTTTTTATGCATCACTTTTGCTTGCTACATTATTTGCCATTCTTTTACTTTCTACTCATTTGCATTTTTTATAGCTGTAGTGCACTTCTTGTAGGTATATAATTTGGCCTTGTTTTTTTCTTGACAAACTTTGTGTCTTAATTGGAGTGTTTAGTTCTTGTATATTTAATATGGTTGGGCTTAATTCTACTATCTTGCTTTTTGTTTGTCATTTGTCTCTTGTTTTTTGTTCTTCTGTTGTCTCTTTTCTGCCTCTGGATTTAACTTTTTTTAGTATTCCATTTTATTTTCAGTATTGGTATCTAAAATATAATTCCCTTTAATTTTTCTGTGGCTGCCCTTGGGTTAACAATTCACATTCTTATTAAAACATATTTAAAATCAATATTATACCACTTCACAGTTTATACCTGACCCTTCATAATTCTCACTTCCCATCAGATACTTCAAATTTCATACTTCCCACTGCATACTTCATATCACCCAAGTCTCAATTCACAAAATGCATTAACCTTTCCATAATAATTGCACTTAACTGCTATCCCATCTTTATGTGTTTATTCTCATGTCTTTTATTTCTTCATACATTATAAACCCCATCTTAAAATGTTATTATTTTCCTCTAATTAGTTTTCTTCTAAAGATATAGTGAGAAAAAAAGGGTTATTTATATTTATCTACCTGTTAACCATTTCTGGTCATATACTCTCTTACCTATAGGTTTCAGTCCCATCTCATATGATTTACCTTCAGCCTGAAGGATATCCTTTAATATTTCTTCTAGTGTAGATATCATAGTGACAAATTCTCTAAGTTTTTGTCTTTTGAAATATTATTATTTTCTCCTTATTATCTTTTTTTGTGTATTTTGTTATAGAAAGTTTCAAACATAAAAAAGTTAAAAGGATTTTACACTGAACACTAATATGCTCATAAACTGCATCATACCATTAACATGTTAGTGTGTTTGTTATAGCCTATTCATCTATTTACAACTCTATCCACTTATCAATCCATCTTATTTCTTCATGCATTTCAAAATACGTTTCAAGTTTCACTGTCATTTTTCCAGGGTAATTTCACTGAAATTAATAGAAGCCTATTAAGAAGTAGACTTCTAAATTGTCCATTTTTATTCAATATTTTTAATTTCTGTTCTTCAGATTGAAAATTTTCTATTGATTGCCGTAAGTCCAATAACTCTTCCTCCACCTCCATTCTTCTGTTAAACTTACCCAAAGAATTTTTATTTCAGACATTATACTTGTCAACTATAGAATATCTGAGTTTTATTTTATTATTTCCATTTTTCTTCTGAGATTATTTGTATAATTATTAAGATCATATTTTATTTTTAATTATTTGTACATAACTCTTAGTTTTTTGTCTACTAATTCAAAATCTGGAACATGTCAGGATTAGGTTCTATTGTTTGCTTTTCTTCTTCTTGACAATTTATACATACCATGTACAAACACACACACACACACACACACACACAAATTTTTGGAACATTTTATTGTTTACCAGACATTGTTAATGATATGTTGTTCAGATTTTGGATTCTATTATCTTCATCTGAAGAGTGTTGATTTTTGCTATCTCAAAATTCAGTTACTGGTTGGTTACCTTAAAATTGCATAGATTATTTCTAATGTTTTATTAAAGTAAGTCTACAAAAAGCTCAAATTGTTTCCCATTCCCTCTAATTTGGTAATATTTAACCTCCAAATTCTGTCTCCCAGTGGGTCCTGTGATGGCTCAATTGTAGTCTTTTGCGGAGTGAGTATAGGGAGGGTTCTTAACTTTAAAGCAAGGTCTTTTGCTGTCTTCTATGGATAGTCACAGTTTTAGTGAGATGTTACAAACAACTCATCCTTCTTGCTGAGTTGGACTTCCAACATGTTAAATATCTCACTCGAATTGGTTTTTCACAATCTTCTGATGCTGCTTCAATCTAAAACAATGGATTAAAATAAACCAATGCAATTTAAGAAGAAACAATATTAAATTCATCACCTATGTTTAAAAAAATGTTCATAATGAGTTGGCTTTGTAGTAGAACCTCACATATAAATGATCCAGAGGAACAAGAATCTCAGTAGCAATCAGTAATGTGATTAGCTTGTTTAAAAAGAGAGAAAGAAGAAAACATCATGAAGTCTTAGGCTACATTAATAGACATATAATATTCATGTCAAGGAAGGCAGTAATCCTACCACACATGTTATCAGTTGGGAGTTTATGCCTGAAGGTAACATGGACTTTACTGAACTTCACACTTGAAGAACAATATCAAATGATTACCAGGTGTTCGGACTAAACTACAATTGCTTATGTTCCACTAAATTATGTTCAAGGATAAACAATTGAAAGAGCTGTGTGTTTCAGCTTACAGAAAAGAAAAACTAGGAGTGGGGTGAGGCAAGATACCCAACTTTAAGCCTTCAACCATTCAAAAGATTGTCATGTGAAAGAGACAGGAGTCTATGCCATACTGCTTCAAAAGAGAGATCTAGAACTAATAGGTGAACAGAAGATAAATTATAGCTCAAGGTATGGAAGAATTCTATAGCTAGAATTGTATGCTAATAGTAAAGTAGTTTTCAAAAAATGATTTGAAAGAAAGTAGTAAGTGAATAGAAGACATACTAAGATTTTATTAAGTCACATGGTAAAATGAGTCGGTTTGTATGCCAAAGAGAACTTAGAAGAGTTTTGAGCATAAGGGGAATGTAAGAAATAGAAGCGGTTTGATGCTCCCAAGGACATTTTTGCTCATGGAAGTGTATATTTATTTATTTCACTATAGTCACCCACTTTAGTGAAATAAACAAACCAAATAATTTAATTAAAACCTTATACGAAATGAAGTACATGTACGTAGTGTTAAATTCACACCAATGGATTGTCAATGATCACAAATTATAGGTTGACAATGGAGACACAGAAGGAACAACTGCCACAGCAGCAAATTTAACATTTGTAGTCTCAGTCACCCCCATAGATGTGTAGATCCACACAGAGGGTATGAATACTGATTCCTTCATCTTCCCTGTAAATTTATAATCTTCAGGGATAAGGAGGATATAACTTTGATGTTCTAGGAAGGGAATTCATAATAATACTCCCCTAAATACAATTAAATACAGGCCTTCCAAAATGGCAAGGGATGGAAAATCTTATACTGGAAGGGTCGTCTGGCCCTCTTGACCAGACTCTCATTCTTCAAGACTGACCTTCTCCCTAAGGACCTCACAGTAGTGACTATGCCATTTCCTCACAGGCCCAGGAGGCGTGCTTTTCCTGAGTTCACTCACGCTGATAGTGGACTTAGGAATTTTCTCTGAATCCCCCACAGTGCAGTTGAGAATAGTCCAGTAGACTTAAGTCAACACTTTTCTAAAAGCTATGTTTGTAGGGTTGGAAATACATAGTACACAGCCATAGTTATTTATTTTCACTTATTTGTTACTAGAAAGATACTTTATGAGGACAAAATAGTAATCATTCACTTAAATTTGTTTACGCTTTTCCAGAGTCTACTCTTTTATGTCTCTCTGAATTCCCTTTGCATTTGAGCCATGCTGCTAGTGTTCTAATCCAAGCTTTGCCACTTATAAACTATAAGCTATTTAAGTTACATAACCTTGATTAAGTTACTTAATTTAACTGTTCCAATGTCCTCAAATGTAAAATTAAGACAGTAAGAGTACCTATTTTACAGGATTATTATGGGAATTTTTTAAATTGATTATGCATATTCTTAGGGTACAAAGATGACCATCACCACCTGTACCCAATATGTGATGATCAGAACAATATTATCACCATGCCCATTACCACAAATTGCAATTATTCCCCATGTCTTCCACCCAACCTCTACAGGACCTCTCCCCCCTCCACCCCTCCAACCCCTGGCAACCCTAGGTATGTGTTCTCCCTCTGTAAGTCTGACACACCATTGTGGTTTTCTTTCCTTTCTTCCTTTTTTCTCTCTTAGCTCCCACTTATGAATGAGGACATGTGATATTTTTCCCTGTGCCTGACTTATTTCACTTAACATAAGTTTCCCCAAGTTCATCCATGTTGCTGCAAATAGCAGAATTTCATTATTTTTTATGGCTGAGTAGTATTCCTTAGTGTATATACACCACATTTTCCTTATCCAGTCATCCATTGATGGACATTTAGGTTGGTTCCATATTTTAGCTATTGAAAACAGAGTTGCAGTGAACATGAAAGTGCATGTGTCCCTTCAACATGATGAATTCCAATCCTTTCAGTATATACCTAGAAGTGGGATTGTTGGATCATGTGGTAGTTCTATCTGTAGTTGTTTGAGAAACTACCATACTGTTTTCCACAGTGGTTGTACTAATTTACAGTCTCACCAACAGTGTAGAAGAGTTCCACATCCTCGCCAGCTTTGTTATTCTCTGTCTTTTCGATTATAGCCAGTCTAACTGGGGTGAGTTGATAGCTCAATGTAATTTAAATTTGCCTTTCCTTGATGATTATGGATGTAGAGCATTCTTTAAGTGCCTGTTGGTCATTTGTATGTCTTCTTGCAAAAAATGTCTATTCAGCTCCTTTGCCCATTTTTAAATTTGGTTATTTGTGTTCTTACTGTATAGTTGATTGAGTTCCTTGCATATTCTGGATATTAATCTTTTGTTGGATGTATAGCTTTCACATATTTTCTCCCACTCTGTAGGTTGTTGTTTCACTCTGTTGATTGTTTCCTTTGCTGTGCAAAAGCTTTTTAGATTGATATAATCCCATTTGTTTATTTTTTCTTTAATTCATTTTGAGTTGATTTTAGTATATGGTGAGAGGTGCATGTCTAGTTTCATTCTTCTGCATCTAGATATCCAATTTTCTAGCACTATTTATTTATTTATTTATTTTAACTTCTCAATATACATTGTAGTTGATATTCGTATACCTTAACCCACTCCTCTTCCGCCCCCCTCCCCCCACACACTACATCATATCTGTTCACTTGTCTTAACAAGTTCAAGGAATTGTTGTGATTGTTGTCTAGCACTATTTATTGAAGAGGCAGTCTTTTCCCCAATGTATGTTCTTGTTGCCTTTGTCAAAGGTCAGTTGGCTATAAGTATGTGGATTGTTTTCTGGGCTCTCTATTCTGTTCTATTGGTCTGAGTGTCTATTTCTGTGCTGTTTTGATCACTATAGCTTTGTAGTATAATTTAAAGTCAGGTAGTGCAATGCCTGCAGATTTATTTATTTGTTTATGTATTTTTTGCTTAATATTGTTTTGGCTATTAGGCATCTTTTGTCATTCCATATCAATGTTTTGTTTGGTTTTTTTTTTTCTGTGAAGAATGTCATTGGTATTTTGATGAGGATTGCATTGAATCTGTAGATTGCTTTGGGTAGAATGAACATTTTCACAATGTTCATTCTTCCCAACCAAGAACACAGTATATCTTTACAACTTTTTTGGTTCTCTTTCATTTCTTTCAGTAGGATTTGTAGTTCTCAACATAGAGATCTTTTACCTCCTTGGTTAAATTGATTCCTAAGTATTTTATTTTTTTTGTGACTATCAAACATGGACTTACTTTCTTGATTTCTCTTTCTGTTAGTTCATCATTGGAAAATGTAAGTACATCTGATTTGGGGGAGTTGATTTTATATTCTGCAACATTGCTGAAATTATTAATCAGCTCTAAGAGTTTTTTGGTAGAGTCTTCAGTTTTATCTGTACATAGGATAATGTCATCTGTAAACAGGGACAGTTTGACTTTGTCTTTTCCTATCTGGATGCCCTTTATTTATTTCTCTTGCCTAATTGCTGTGGCTAGTACTTGCAGTACTATGTTAAGTAAGAATGGTGAAACTGGGCATCCTTGTCTTGTTCCTGTTCTTAAGGAAAAACCCTTCAGTTTTTCCCCCTTCAGGACGATATTGGTAGTGGGCTTATTGTAAGTGGCTTTATTGTGTTGAGATATTTTCCTTCTATACCTAATTTGCTGAGAGTCTTTATCTTGATGGGATGTTGAATTTTGCCAAATCCTTTTTCTGTGTCTATTGGGATAATAATATTGTTTTTGTCCTTGATTTTGTTGATGTGGTGTATCGTATTTATTTACTTGTGTATGATGAACCATCCTTGCATCTCTGAAATGGATCCCACTTGGTCATGGTGAAATTTTTTTGATGTGTTGCTTTATTCTGATTGCTAGCATTTTATTGAGGATTTTTGCATCTGTATTCATCAGAGATATTGGCCTGTAGTTTTCTTTTTTAGTTGTATTTTTGTCTCTCCCTATACCTGGGAATTTTTCTATTATTATTTCATTAAATACATTTTCAATGTCTTTATCTTTCTCCTCCCCTTCTGGAACGCCCATGATTCAGATGTTTGTGTGCTTTAGGTGGTCTCTCTTAGACTTTCTGTATTTTTTTAGATTCTTTTTTCCTTTTTCTTTTTGGTGTGCCTGGGCTATTTCATAAAGCCTACCTTCAAGTTCAGAAATTTTTTCTTCTGCTTGCTCTATTCTGCTGTTTAAGCTCTCAATTGTGTGTTTTTTGTTTGGCTTAGTTTGGGTTTTTGGGGGTTTTTCTTTCATCAAATATGTCTTTCAGTTCCAAGAGTTCTGCTACATTATTTTTTAAGGTATTAATCTCTTTGTAAATTTCTTCCTTCATATCCTTGATTTATTTTTGTTTCATTTTGTTGTTTAACTGAGTCCTCTCTTATTTCATTCAGTTTGCTTAAGATAGTTATTCAGAATTCCATTTCAATTATTTCATGGGTTTCCTATTCTGGTCTGGTACTTGAGAGTTACTTTATTCCTTTGGCAGTGTCATATTTTCTGGGGTTTTTTTCTTATTTCTAATATCTCTACATTGATTTCTGTTCATCTGGTAGATCAGTTGCTTCTTCTATTACTCATGAATGGACTTTGAAGAGAAAGACTTCCTCTTTTTCCAGTCTCCTCTAGTGACTCTCTTTGTGTCAATGAAGTCTAATAAGTGGTGAGCCACCTGTACAGTGGTCATGGATGTTACTGTGGCAGCAAAACATCCTTGCAGAAGTAGAATTTTTGTGGTGGCTCTTGTGAACCACCTCCACAGAAGCTGTGTAAGGCCTCCCCAGTGGCAGCAGAACACAGTCCTAGCTTCTTCATTATGTGAATTAGATGAGTTAATATAGAGAGAGTTTGTAGGGCAGTGCCTAGGACCTAACACATGCTCAATAAATATAATTATTATTACTATTCAGAAATATTTATTGAATACTTAATATGTGTAACCCTGATGTCAGAAGGAGCTAGAGTCACCCTTTCTCTTTAATATCTAGATAAGACTAACAGAATGATCATTTCCTCTCCTGTGGAAATATATAGTGAATTCCTCAAGATCTCTATGAATTCCAGGCATCCTTAAATTCTCCTGATCATCTCTTATACAGTCAGATGTTCAGATATGGCTGTGTTTTTTCTGATTTTGCCTCACAAATAATAAAGAATATATGTCTCTTCTCCTAAATTTTCATACCTCTCCTTCTAAATTTCCATGCCTTATATGTGTAGCAGGCTTTCCAAATGTTTTGGGAGATGGAAGGAATTCACATTATAGAAATGCAAACAACTAAAATCAAAATGTGGATACCTTGGTTTTTCAAACATCTTTGGCTTCTCAGATATGTTACTCAACCACTCTTAAACTCCACTTTCTTTTATACCCTGTCATGGTTGTCTTAACAGCAAACACAAACAACTGGAATATTTCTCATATATGTTAATGCAGAGAAAGTTAGTCCTCTTCAGCCCAAATACCTAAAACTCAGCTCTAGAGAGGCAAAGACGAGGTAAAGTTGAAATAATGTTTTGAACAGTCAGATGAAGCTTTTCATCAGGGACTGCTTCTCCTCATCCCAGGCTTTATCTGAGAGGAGAAATAGTTTTGGTCTTCTGGTCACACATATAGTGGGATTTCTCTAGATCTTCTAAGATAAATCATGATAAAATAAATGGTTTCTAACTGCATCTGAATCTTAACACAAACTGATAGTTTTCCAATATGTGTGTGTGTGTGTGTGTGTGCGCATGTGTGTGTATCAATGCAAGTATGTCTATTCTATTATTCTATACCATATTAAAATTTGGTGTTTTGTAGACTCCAGACCAATGTGCCTAGGGTAAAACTAGATACCATCAAAGGACTCAGCAACTCTTTGTTGGTGGCAGTGGCATTAAATCATGGTTGTGCAACCTAAATGTCCATCAATGTATGATTGAATAAAGAATATGTGGTATATATACACAATGGAATATGACTCAGCCACTGGAAAAAATTATTCTGTTGTTTGCAACAACATGGATGAGCATCAAGAAAATTATGTTAAGTGAAATAAGCCAGGCACAGAAAAAGAAATACCACATATTCCTCACTCATATGTGGAAGCTAAGAAAGTAGATCTCATAGAAGTAGAGAGTAGAATAGTGGTTACTAGACAATGGTCAGGTGGGGTGAAGAATGGGGAGAGGGTTATCAATGGATACAGAATTGTAGAGAAATAGGAAGAATAAGATCTAATGTTCTGTAGCAGTGTAGGGAGACTACAGTCAACAACAAATTACTGTTTAACTTCAAGTAGCTAGTTGATAGGATGTTGAATGTTCCCAATATGAAGAGGTGACAAATGTTTGAGGTGATGAATATGCTAAATACACTGACATGATTATTGCATGTATAAATGTACCCAAATATCACATTGTACTGCTTATGTATAGACAATTATCATGGGTCAGTTAAGAAAAAATAAAGTAAAAAAAATTTTTTTCAGAGACAGAAGTAGATTAGAGGTTACCAGAAACTGGGGGAAAGTTATAATGAAAAGTTATTGCTTATAGGTATAGAGTTTATGTTTTGGATGACAAAAAAGTTTTGGAAATAGATGGAGGTATTGGTCACAGCATTGTGAATGTAATTAGTCCCACGGAATTATGTTTTAAAATGGCAATCCTTATGTTGTATGTATTTTACCACAATAAAAAAAATTTAAACATTTTTAAAAATAAAATCATGGTTATGAACACACTGAGTTAAGTTTAGGTCTGGCCATATGATGTTGTGGTAAACTAACTGTACTAGAAACCAGAATACCTGGGATAGGTAAGTTCTTCTGCTGTGTTGGAGACCTTATAAAGTAATAGCTCCCATGGGGCCTGTGTTGTATTATCTTTACTCTGTCAGTTTCACATTTCCAATTTTCTACCCAATTCTCCCAAACACAAAGGGAAGCTGTGATTTGTTAGAGGGAAGAAGTTTGTATAGTAAAAAGTGCATGAACTTTATAGTCAAAACTGAGTTAAGAGTCCTGTGTCTATCTATAGAAAAATAAAAATATAACCAATCATTCTCGTGCCACACTGTTATGAGAACTAATGGAAACAACATACATGAAAGTTTTGGCACAAAATGTCAGTTTTGTAAGTTACAGAATTAGAAATGAAAAGTATTTAAGGGCCGGCCCGGTGGCGCACTGCTACAGTGCGCCGCTTGGGAGTGCGGTGGCACTCC
>NW_007726443.1:526811-549527 GCF_000696425.1 Galeopterus variegatus | reverse complement strand
GGTTGTGATCCATTGCCGGACACGAAAAAAGACAAAAAGGGAAAAAAAAAAAAAAAAGAAATGAAAAGTATTTAAGTATTAATTATTGAGATAGGTTTTTGAGTCTAACAAAACCTAAAAGAAATCTGAGTCTTCAAGTCTCCTTTTGAAATGGAATGCCATACACAAAAATCATAAGTTACATGAAAATATATTATAATTTTAATTACACTGCTTTTGATATCAATTTAAATTATATTCTTGTTTATATTGCTTCCCTATTATACAGCAAATTACATCATTAGCAGTTCTGATAATGGCAATTAGTACACTTTGAACTTTAAATTAATACCTTCTTACGTTGGTGGGGATCAGTTAAGATTTGTCAAAAAAAAATGAAATGATTACTCCCAGTTTGCAAGTGGGAATGTTGTTATACAGAAGAGGGTAGGCTTTTTCAATTCTGCCAAAGCATGTTTCTCTGTAGTTTCAGAATCTAAACCACCAACTCTAATATTGACTCCCAAGTTGAAATTATTAGTTGAAACCATAGTTCTTTTTTTTCTTCTTTGTATTTTGGGATGGATAGAGTCAAACAGATATTCATTCTTCCCATGATAGAGAATACTAAATACTTGTATGGGATGGGAATCTTGGCCCATTTTAAAGAATTCCTTTCATACTGCCCTGCAATGAAAGGTAAGTCTAATCTGCAACGCACTTACAACAGAATAAGGTCTCAAACAACCTTAGGCCTAGTTCTTCCTATCATCAAGTACCCCGTGGGTGGTTTGAACTTTCTTACTATCTCTAAGAAAGGTCATTTTCATTGACCATCTGATGCTCCTACTCAGAGTGGTGCAGAAAATGACCCCAAACACAAATGACCATAAATTTCTAAAGCTTATCCCCCAAACCAGAGTCCCACCTTCATTGTAAGGAGAATGCAGAGTTGCAGAAAATCATTTTACTCTTAACTCTGTTGAACACTCTGCCACATGGCTCCATTGATGATTCTTCGATCTCTCTTTCTCAGCCATTGCTATGGTCACCTACTTCTTATTTCTCTGACTATCCTCACAGGAAACTCTTTCTCTGTCCCCTAGGATTTGTTTCTTAGCTCCTGTCTCTTCTTTAATGCAGATATCTTGTGTGATGTCATACACTTCTTAATCTTCAACTACCACTGTGTGGGTCAGTGTTCTTTGAGGAGATAGAAACTTCACCAAAAAAAATTAAACAGAATTGTTAACTGGTTATTACAGAACTAAAAAGGCAAACGGGGGACACTTTTTCTGCTGTTAAACCAAGGCTGGGGAAACAAAGGGGAAAAAGTTGGAATTATTAAAACCCAGGGGATTGCAGGTGAGCGTACTGGTGTTGAAGAGCTTTAAGGAGAAATCTTACAGAGCCAGGACTCAGTCCTCTGAGGGTGAGGTATGGGCTGTCTGCTGCTGAGTTTTCTGAGAGGAATTTGACAAGGCCAGTTTTAATAGTGTGGAAAAACTGCAAACAGCCATCAGCTGCTGTGTCTGCAATTAATTGTCACTTCCAGGATAAACAGCTATCACCTGACTGGAATTGGAAGCTAACAGGAAGGAGCAAGTCCCTTTTTACTTATCCAGCTTCCTAGATTCTCTCTAGTGCCTCTTATTGTCAAAGCATAATGGGGCCAACTGGCAATTATAAATGAGCCTCAGTATCAAAAAAGCAGAGTAGGGAACTATGTGGTTGAAGCCAAGAGACAACAGCTATTAGAATAACCACTATGGTCCAGACTTTGGCTACTCAGCATCCACACACACTCTTCTACACAAACTTGAATTCAATATAATGATAGAAACCACTTCATTCTTCAGCGCAACAAAATCCTTTCAGAACATTCTTAACCCTTTTCAATACAAGTAGGTGCAATGTCCCAAAAGTCACTGCACTTCTCTCTGAGATATCATCATGGTATTCACCTCAGTTGAGAAGGAGCTATTCATAGCTTTCTTCCTATGATCTGGCAATCGTCATCTGATCACTAAAATTCCTGAAGATTCTTAATCCAGAGTAGTCTCGGTCATTGATATGCTACCTACCTAACACCTGTGATCTTGTATTTGTATCTCCTATATCTCCTTCCTTTAAAAACATAGATCCTGTGTAGAGTGAGGAAAAAAGCAATTTGGTCATTGATATGCTACCTACCTAACACCTGTGATCTTGTATTTGTTTCTCCTATATCTCCTTCCTTTAAAAACATAGATCCTGTGTAGAGTGAGGAAAAAAGCAATTTTTTGAAAAGGTTAATTTCTGTGGGCTCATCATCAGAAGTGGTGTAGGTAGATATACAATTTCATTTGTATTTAAATGAAGCAGACATCATTAGTGTTTGATGTAGCTAATTTAGTGTGGATCCTTATTGATATATTGGCTGGCTTGCACTTTCATTCTGATGATAGCTTTATTTTGAAATAAAATAATTTAAAAGACTAAAAGGTAATAAAAGTTCTCCTTAAGTTTTTTTTCAAAGTTCAGAAGAAAAGATTGCAATAGGTTTCTCCTCACTACGTAAAGAGAGAGAAGGCATCCTGATATCCCCAAATACACAAATAAGCTCTGTGAGTAGCATACTTTTACCAGTGTTCATGTAGAAAAAAAAAATGATGATTATATCCAACATTAATCCTTTTCAATAGGAACGTTTTATCTCCAGTGATTTAATTTTAACATCAAAAGAGAAGTATGCTTTTCATTTTTGTCTTACTCTCAGAATGTTGTCTAGGACTCAAGCTTGTTGACCTGTGAGCTCTTTTTACTGAATATTACCATATTCTGCAATGGACCTGGAAGATTTCAGTACTTATGGGAAGAGTCTGAATTAATGTACTCATATAATCAGTTTTTGATGTTTAAGTTAAACTAGTTGTCTTAGTGCATTTTGTATTGCTATAACAGAATACCGAACTGGGTAATTTATAAACAATAGAATTTTATTTGGCTCACAATTATGCAGATTGGGAAGTCCAAGATCAAGGAGCTACATCTGTGAGGGCCTTCAGTGTCATCCCATGGTGGAAGGTGGAAGGGCAAGAGAGCAAGAAGGGGCCAAACTCACTTTTTTACCAAGCTTAATTTCACGATAACTACCCTACTGCTATGATAATGACATCAATCCATTCATAAAAGCAGAGCCCTGATGACCTAATCACCTAGGCTTTTCTATTCTGTTCCTCCAAATTCTTCCAGCCTTTACCCATAACCTAGTTCCAAACTGCCTCCACATTTTCAGGTATATGTTGTAGCAACAGCCCCACTTCTCAGTACCAACTTTCTGTCTTGGTCAATTTTGTTTTGCTACAACAGAATACCACAGACTGGGTAATTTATAAACAACAGAATTTTATTTACAGTTCTACAGGCTAGGAAGTTCAAGAGCATGGTGCCAGCATCTGGCTACATCATCCCATGGCAGAAGATGGAAGGGCAAGAGAGTAGATGAGAGAGAGAGAGAGAGAGAGAGAGAGATGAACTCATCCTTTTTATCAGGAATCCGCTCTTACTATGACTAACCCACTCCCTTGATAATGGCATTAATCTATTCATGAGGGCTGTAATCACTTCTTAAAGGTCCTACCTCTTAACACTGTTGCATTGTGAATTAAGTTTCCAGTATATTAATTTTGGGGGACATATTTAGACCATAGCACTAGTACATTCCCAGCCAGCAAATGTTGCTTACTTGGATGGAGGAAAGGATATAAATTTTACAATTTTGTCATTGTTAGAGGTCATGAATATGCAATTGTGATAATGTTAATATAATCACCTTAGTATGGAAAAAAACACATGATTTAATCAGCATCTTTTAAAATGTATAAATATTTTTCTCCTTTCTTATTTCATTTTAAAAGATCTGTCAAATAGCTAGATTGAGATTGTTGTTCCTAATTTTTAAATAACTCCAAATTTTGTCATAAAAAGTTAGTTAAGAATCAGACATATATTTTGTTTGAATCATAATATATCCAGGGTGTGAAGGGGGAAATCTACAAAGAGAATAATACCTTAAAATATAATGTAGCAAAACTCTTAGAAATGAAAGATTTTCTCAATGAAATAAAAAACACAACAGAGAGATTGAGTAGCAGGCTAGAGCAAGCAGAAGAAAGAATTTCAAATCTCAGAGATGGTTTTTGTGAAATAACCCAGGTGGACAAAAAAAAAAAGGAATTAAAAATAATGAAGAAAATCTAAGAGCTAGCAGACAACCTCGAGTGCTCAAACATCTGAATCATGGCTATTCCAGAGGTGAAAGGAAAAGGCATTGAAAACCTATTCAAGGAAATAATAACAGAAAACTTACCAGGCAGGGGGAGAGATGCAGACCTTCGGATCCAAGAAGCCCAAAAATCCCCAAGTTCAATCCAAAAAGATACTCTCCAAGACATATTATAATCAAATTTGCAAATCTCAAAGACAAAGAGAGAATACTAAAAGTAGCAAGAGAAAAGCATCAAGTGATCTATAAAGGAACCCCCATTATACTAACAGCAGACTTCTCAATTGAAACCCTACAGGCCAGAAGATTTTAGGATGATATATTCAAAATGCTATCATTGCCAGCCAAGAATTCTATAAATTCTATAAGTTGCCAGCCAAGAATTCTATACCCAGCAAAGCTCTCCTTCTAAAATAAGAGAGAAATAGTGTATTTCCCAGACAAGCAAAACTTGTGGGAGCCCTGCAAAATTTCTCAAGGGGGTATTGCATCTGGAAACTGAATAACAATAATCACAATCACAGATACACAAGAAAAAGCAAAACCTGCTGTTAAAACAGAAATGCAAATGAGAACAAGAAAGAAGGTAAATTATGCCACCTCAAATTTCCAACTAACACTGAAGACAAAAAATACAAGGAGAAGAAATGAACAAAAGACATTAAAAACATCTAAACAAAAAGCAATAAAATGACAGGAGTAAAAAGATACCTGTCAATAATAACTCTAAACGTAAATGAATTAAACTCCCCATTCAAAAGACACAGACTGACTGACTGCATTAAAAACTAGACCCAAGTATATGCTGCTTTCAAGAGACTCACCTCACCTGTAAAGACACATACAGACTAAAAGTGAAGGGATGGAAAAAGATATACCATGCAAATGAAAACCAAAAATGAGCAGGAGTAACTATTCTTATATCAGATAAAATAGATTTTAAACCAGAAACTATAAAAAGAGACAAAGAAGGCCACTATATAATGACAAGGGGATCTATCCTGCTAGAAGACATAACAATCATAAATATGTATACACCCAACACTGAAGCCCCTAGATAAAGCCAACACTCTTAGACCTGAAGAAAGATATAGAGCATAATATAAAAACAGCGAGTGACCTGAACACCCCTCTCTCAGCAGGGGACAGAGCTTCCAGGCAACAAATAAACAAAGAGACACAGGATATAACCTATACCTTAGACCAACTGGACCTGGCAGATATATAAAGAACATTTCACCCAGCAAATACAGAATATGCATTCTTCTCATCAGCACACAGAGCATTCTCCAGGATAGAACACATTTAGGTCACAAATCTAGTCTCAGCAAATTTATAAAAACTAAAATCATTTCAAGTATCTTTTCAGACCACAATGGAATAAAACTGAAAATCAATAACAGCAAAATTCTAGAAACTATACAAATGCATGGAAACTAAACAATAGGCTCCTGAATGACCTGTGGCTCCAAGAAGAAATTAAACAGGAAATCAAAAAATTTCTTGAAACTTACAAAAATAAAGATACATCATTACAAAACCTATGTGATACTGAAATAGCAGTACTAAAAGGGAAGTTTATTGCAATAAAGACTTACATCAAAAGAACAGAAAGACCTCAAATAAACAACCTAATGCTACACCTCAAAGTACTAGAAAAAAACCAGCAATCCAATCCTAAAAGTAGTAGATGGAAAGAAATAATTAAGTTCACAGCAGAACTAAATGAAATAGAGACCCAAAAAATGATACAAAAGATCAATGAAACAAAAGTTGGTTTTTTGAGAAGATAAATAAAATAGACAAACCCTTAGCTAGGTTAGCACAAAAAAAGAAAGAAAAAAAAAAAAGGAGAGAGAAGACCCATTAATAAAAATCAGAAATAAAAAGGGAGACATTAAAACCAATACCACAGAAATATGAAGAATCATTAGAGACTATTATAAACAACTGTATGCCAACAAATATGAAAACCTGGAGGAAATGGACAAATTTGTGGACACATACAAACTACCCAGACTGAATGTAGAACAAACAGAAAACCTAAACAGACCAATATCAAGCAATGAGATTGAAGCAGTAATCAGCAATCTTCCAACAAAGAAAAGCCCAAGAATGCACAGCTTCACAGCTGAATTCTATCAAACCTTTAAAGAGGAATTAATACCAATTCCACTCAAGCTATTCCAAAAAATTGAAACAGAAGCCATTCTCCCAAACTCATTCTATGAGGCCAGCAGCACCCTGATACCAAAACCAGACAAAGATACAACAACAAAAAAGGAAATTACAGGCCAATATCCTTGATGAATATAGATGCAAAGATCCTCAACAAAACACTAGCAATCAGAATACAGTAACACATGAAAAAAAATTATACACCACAAGCAAGTGGGATTCTTCCCAGGGATGCAAGGATGGTTCAACATGTAAAAGTCAATAAATGTGATACATCACATCAACAAAATTAAAGACAAAAATTATATGATTATCTAATAGATGCAGAAAAAAAATTTGACAAAATTCAACATCCCTTCATGATAGAGACTCTCAACAAAATAGGTATAGAAAGAAAGTATCTCAACACAATAAAAGCTATCTGTGAAAAACCATTATCACCCTGAATAGGGAAAAACTGAAGGCACTCTCCTAAAGAGCAGGAATAAGACAAAGATACCCACTCTCACCACTTCTATTTAGCACAGTACTGGAAGTACTAGCCAGAGCAATCAGGCAAGAGAAATAAAGGGCATCCAGATTGGAAAAGATAAAGTCAAACTGTCCCTATTTGTAAATGACACAATACTATATATAGAAAAACCTAAAGACTCTATCAAAAAACTCCTAGAGCTGGTTAATAATTTCAGTAACATTGCAGGATACAAAATCAACACCCCCAAATCAGTTGTATTTACATCCTCCAATATTGAGCTAACAGAAAGAAAAATCAAGAAAGCAAGCCCATTTACAATAGTCACCAAAAACAATAAAGTACCTAGGAATCAATTTAACCAAGGAGGTGAAAGATCGCTACAATGAGAACTACAAACCACTGCTGAAAGAAATTAAAGTAGACATAAAAAGATGGAAGGACATTTCATGCTCTTCAACTGGAAAAATTAACATTGTGAAAATGTCTGTACTACTCAGAGTGATATACAGATTCAATGCAATCCCTATCAAAATACCAATGACATTCTTCACTGAAATGGAAAAAAAACATTCTTAACATTCACATGGAACACAAAAGACTTTGAATAACAAAAGTAATCCTGAGCAAACAATAAAAATAAAGCCAGAGGCATAACATTACCTGACTTCAAATTACACTAGAAAGCTATAGTAACCAAAATAGCATGGTACTGGCATAAAAATAAATACTCAGATTGGTGGAGTAGAAGAGAGAACCCAGTAATCATCCCACAGACTTACAGCCAATTGATATTTGACAAAGGTAACAAAAACATACATTGTGGAAAAGACTGCCTCTTCAATAAGTGGTGCTAGGAAAATTGGATATCCATATGCAGAATGAAACTAGACATGTACCTTTCATTATATACCAAAATCAACTCAAAATGGATCAAAGTCTTAAGTATAAGACCTGAAGCTATAAAACTACTAAAGGAAAATATAGGGGTAAACACTGCAGGAACTAGGTCTGGGTACAGACTTTATGAGCAGGAGCCCAAAAGCATAAGCAACAAAAGAAAAAATAAACAAATGGGACTATATCAAACTAAAAAGCATCTACATAGCAAAGAATATAAAAGAGTGAAATGACAACCTATGGAGTGGGAGAAAATATTTGCAAACTATACATCTGACAAGGGATTAGTATCCAGAATATACAAGGAATTCAAGCAATTACACAGTAAAAAAACAAATAATTCAATTAAAAAATGGGCAAAAGAGCTGAATAGACATTTTTCAAAGGAATACATACAAATGGCCAAAAGGTCCATGAACAAATGCTCAACATCACTAATCATCAGGGCAATGTAAATTAAAACCACAATGAGATATCACCTCACCCCAGTTAGATTGGCTATAACCAAAAAGACAGAGAATAATAAATGCTGGTGAGGATATGAAGAGAAGGGAACACTCCTACACTGTTGACGGGACTGTAAATTAGTACAACCACTATGGAAAATAGTATGGAGTTTTCTCAGACAACTACGGATCGATCTACCATACAATACAGCAATCCCACTTTTGGGTATATACCCAAAGGAATAGAGATCATCATGTCGAAGGGATACCAGCACTCCCATGTTCATCGCAGCTCTGTTTACAGTAGCCAAGAAATGGAACCAATGTAAATGTCCATTGACAGATGACTGGGTAAGGAAAATGTGGTATATGCACACCATGGAATACTACTCTGCCATAAAAAAGAATGAGTTTCTCCCATTTGCAACACAGATGAGCTTGGAGAAACTTATGTTGAGTGAAATAAGCCAAGCACACAGGGAAAAATACCGCATGTCGTCACTCATAAGTGGGAGCTAAGAGAGAAAGAAGGAAGGAAAGAAACGCCACAGTGGTGCAATGGACTTGCAGAGGGAGAGAGCATACCTAGAGAAGGTAAGTGTATTTTTTAAGGTGTATTAGTGAGTTTCAAATTATTATGGTAGTTAGATTCCATTGGATGTTTTAAAGTGTAATACAACCATTTTATCTAAAAATCTGCCATAATTATATCCTTTGAAACTGTTCAACCTTATGAAGTTTTAGATGCCAATATTTGTTTTAGGAGAGAAGGCATGTTGTTAGCAAAAACAAAAAGCAAAAACAAAAAACAAAAAAACAGATGCTGTGCTAAATGGAGTAGTTTCTAGGTTTCTATTCTAAAGGAATTTCTATTTATCTAACCCACTTTAGCCCTTGCTAAGAATAAACTCAGTATAAACCAGAAGGCGATCCAGACAAGTGTGTACTAGTAAAGGTGACATTTCATTATGGGTCTGTTTTATGTTACCTTTTAAAAGCTTCTATCAACAACTCTAAGGCCAGACAAGTAGGTATCATTATTGCTAAAGAAACAGAGATTTCAAAATGTTCTTGTCACTGAGAAATAGAGAGGTGGACTCTCTAAGTTATCTTAGCCATGTTGGTCTTGTTTACACAAACACTGCCTCTAGGCATCTCCATTCTCTCACCCAAAGGTTGTCATGAAAAAGATATTTTACAGAGGCGATATTATTCCTTATGTAACTTCCTAAAATATTAATAAACATTTCTTATCCCTGATAATGATATATTTTCTACTTGCTTCCTTGAGTTTAAGAATGCAACTAAGTGTAAGAAATTTCCTTTTACTTTCTTTTCCACATTATCTCTATTTTACAGAAGCAAAAATAAATATTGCTGCTCTTACCAAGCAGGAATATTTTAAGGGTCAATGGTATGGGTTAAAGATCTCTCAAAGAATAGAGCTATGGAAATATTACATCCTATGACTTCCTTGTAAGCAAATGGGATCTTAGTTCCTTCAGAGAGTTGGATAATCCATCCAAATTCTCAAAGATTTGAATAATAGCTATAAGCAATACTGGTTTAGTAAATATAATTTGATATTGTGTAAAGAAAAAATCCTATGTGACTATGTTTCAAAAAGAACAGTGAAGGAAACAAAAAGTGATAATATCAGGTGTCATCCAATCGTGTGAAAAAAAGGAAAGGCAGCTGTGTGCTAAAGAGCATTAGGGATAGGAAGGACACCAGTGGAAAGGTCAAATGGGAAATAGACATGAAGACTGTGGCAAAACACAGCAAAGAATTAAAAGGCATCATCAACAGTGATCTATGTTTTGTGGCAGCAGCCATTAGTAATACTAAGAGATGGTTAGGAGACACATTCACCAAGATAGACATCAATCCTGATGGTGGCCACAACAACATAACCAGACAGCTTTGCCATCAGGATGTAGTGGTTAAAACTATGGTCCCTGGTTCCAGACTGTCCAGATTCAAATGCCAGGTTAGCTACATGTTAGCTGTGTGGCATTGACATGTCACCTACTTTTCCTATGCCTTCATAGCTTCATCTATAAAATGGAGATAATATTACTATCTACTTCTGAGGGCTTTCGTGTGGATTAAATGAGTTGCCGTATGTGTGGGTATTTTTAGACATTTAGAAACAGACACTGATATTTGTGAACAATATAATATCAATAATCAATGAGCCAATCAATTAATCCACATGTATTTACTGAGCACCCACAAGGGATTCAAGATTTACAGAGATTTTAAGATGGGGAAAGGACCACTTAAGAATCTGAAATTGTGTTGTTTGGTTAGCTAGTACAGCAAATATGACTAAAAGAAAATATTTGAAGTAATTAAAATTCAAAGGAAGCATTTGAAGCTAATATTGATGTGATATGAAAATTAAAGAGGCTCTACCTAAAATCCATACTTTGTTCATTTAGAGATAATGCTTTATAATGGTAAGTTTATTTTCATTGACTCTAACATCACAAATGTTTTGCTATAATCATGACGTTAGATGCACAGACCCATCCTGGCCTCCTGTCTAACCCCAATAACCATTTTTCCCTTCAGGAAGAAAAAACAAACAAACAAAAAAACCCCACCAGCTTTGAGTTTTTAATGCCCTATTTAAGGTTCAGTTGCTGTTTCCACTACAGACTTTGCAATTCCAGATCATACCTTGTCCCCTTAAATTTGCATCAAGATAAAATTTTAGCATGTTTGTCAGCTTCAATGTAAATTATTATTTTAGAAAAAAAGTTGTCTGAAATAAGTTAAATGAGAAGTCCATGGTCTTGGTCATCCTTTAGAGAATTATAAATAAAATAGCCACTCCTCCTTCCTAACCTTCAGTTTGGCAGGGTGGTAGATGCATTCAACTGCCTACAAATCTTCAATACAAGCATAAGCCATTTTAATGTGGATTCCCAAATACCTGAATTTGAAGGATTGCAAGGGCCTTGGAAATGAGAAAATTATTTTCTTTGGAAATACATATTTAAATAAGTATACTAAAATTTATGATGCTTCAAGCACGTACTCTTTCTCTGGGACTGTGATGCACGTGTATGTGTTCGTGTGCACGTGCACACACCCTCACACACACTTATTTATTTTATTTATTTATTTATATTCTTATTTAACCCTTATGATAATCCTGTGAAGGAGTTATTATTATCCTCGTTCTTCATCTAAGGAAATTGAAGCACAGAGAAGGTAAATAATTTGCTAAGGTCACACTGCTAAGAAGCCTAGGGCCCAGGATAGGAACGTAGGTCTGCGTAACTCTGAAGCACTGTTTTAATTACTGGAACACACTGACCATTTAGACCCATTGCATCTCCACAGGTACCTACTGAGTAGTAGAATGGTGTAGGGATTCAGCATGTGGGTGCTCTGGATTCAGTTTGCCTAAGCTAAAATCTCACCTTCTCCACTTACTAGCTGTGTAATGTGGAAAAAGTGTTTTTGAATGTGTCTGGCATATAGTAGGTGCTAAATAAGTATTAGATGTTATTATTTTCAGAATACATAGAATTTGAACAAGGGTCACCACAAGGAGGGAGAGTGACATGTGATTATGTCAGAGAGATGGGGAGGGAGGTACACAAATTTTGTAGGACCTTGAAAGCCATTGCAAAAATTTTAGCCTTTGCTCGCTGTGTCTTGTAAAGATACGGGAGAATTCTAACATGAGTAGTGTCATAACCAAACTTAGGTTTTCACGATTGCTCTTTCTGCTGGGTGGAAATAAACTATAAAAGGCCAAGAGTAGGAGCCAGGAGAACAGATAAGAAGCTCTTGCTTCAAGGGAGAAATACCAATGGTTTGGACCAGGATAATAACAGTACAGGGATTTAATTTTTTAAAAATGATTAAATTATAGGATAATGAGATTTACTGATAGATTGGACATGAGGAATAAGAGAAGAAAGAAATATCAAAAATGATTTTAATGTTATAAGTTCAGCAATTCAAAGAATAAAGTTAAATGACTTTTATAATTTTATTTATTTTGGCTAATACTAATTATATTCTTGGACTTCCTGTATCCTATAAATGTGCTAAGGATTAAATAAAGATCAACAGTTGAGTCTTCTAGACAAACAATATCAGACAAAATATTTTAATAAATTGTGTGGTGTTCTAATGTCAGAATCTAACTATTCTGTTAATTGAGAACTAATGACTTGACAAGTTACTCAGTGAATGATAAGTCTTCAGGACACATAGATAGGCCATCATGAGGCATACCTGGATCTATTACAATGAGTAAACAATCTAAAAATTACCTCACCACAAAGCTACGAGCATAAAATACTGTTGAATTCATTTTCCACATTAGTTAAATATTCTGGAGAGATCCTACCATTTTCTTGTCCTTTTCACATATCTAAAGTTCAGTCTAGGATAAGAGTAAAGTACTATATATACACAATAGAATACTACTCAGCATAAAAAAGAAGGAAATTCTGTCACAACATGCTGCCACAATTCACAGCAACATGGATGAGCTTGGAGAAAACTATGTTAAGTGAAATAAGCCAGGTACAGAAAGAAATAACCACTTGTCTTCACTCATAAATGGGAACAAACTAATTAACTAACTAATTAATTAATTAAATTCAGTCTAGACCAGTCTAAATTTCACATCTCATATCTGAGCCAAAGCTTTCACCTCTCACAGGGCCAGCCTGGCTCCAGCAGTTCACCCTGCAATCTGAGGGAAACTCTCATGGCCTGGATACCACCAAGACAGCTGAAGCCTGTCTCCTTCCAAGCACCCCTTAACCCAAGGGGAAATTTCTACATTCTTTCTTGACCTTAGTCACTTTTCTCTCTGCACTACCACTTCTCTCCAGTTCCATTTTTTCTTGCTCAGATAGACTCAGAGTAGATCAACAAGTCCATTACCCAAGCTGATGTCTGATTTGGGACAGAGATGCCAGCCTTGTGGGAACCTCCATCTCCTGGACTCTCCTCCTCTCCTGACTTGCAGCTATGGGACTCACAGCATTCTTGATGACTGAGATCATTCCTTGTCCTTTCCTCTACCTTGTGTTTTCTTTATTTTTCAATAGCTTGGGATGAAGTTGGGGTTCTCTATGTTGAACAGAAATATCAAAATTAGCCCATAGGCCTCTTATTAATAAGTTCTGAGGGAGTAATTGGGACCTACTGTTGTCCACTCTTTCAGACCATGGGATACATAACATCTTTTTGTCCTTAGCTCTAGGCCCAAGTTAGCGATTTAAGGCAACAAGAAAAATCCCATTCATATCCAACTCTTCATGCTTAAAATTCTGAAACCTTCCCAAATGGCATTACTGAAACACAGCTACTCCAAAAGTAAGTGGGCAACTAACTGACTTAGTTAGAGCCACTGCAGAAGATGATTCATTGAGAGTAATGGTGAAATCCACTGTCAGTACGCCTTCCTTGATCATGTACTCACATACACACACCGCCACCACCACCACCACTTCTGCTGCCCTCAGACAATTAGTGTTCAAGGATGTGACAGAAAGGACAGTTCTATTCCTTACAAAATGAGTGTACCACAGTCTTAAGAAAAGAATCAAAAATAGAACATGTGCAAAAGTTTGCAAACTGGTGATCTCTGGACATTTCTTACTGGGTAAAACATGGTTACTAATGATCATAATTTAAAATAGGCCCCTCTGGTTGGCAAACAGCCAGGATCAGAGCTGCAAGGAGTACAATAAGATGTGTACTCAAGAACTGTTTCTGGTGAATTTGTCCCCTTTCTGCATTGGCAAGTTTATTTGGCTTAGAAAGTGTTTCCCTGTTTTCTAATTGTTCTAACTAGACTTTGTCTAATTGTTCTTTTATTCTGATTGATCACTCACAATGATTCTGACTGTTCCATTTCCCATTGCTTAGTATCAGCTGCACCTTATGCAAATGAGGCATTTTTATAGGTTGATCAGAGACCTTGTTTGGAAAATATGAGTTCCAAAATACTGAGGCAGAAGTGTTTGGTCTTTTCCCCCACTCCACATAGGCTAATTGTATGCTTATCCGGAGCACGGAGAAAGGAGTCCTTTCTTTCATTTTGTTTACTTCAAATAAGTAGTCACTGTTAGCAATGTTTCCTAGAAATGATAGACCCCCCAAGTAGCCATTGTTTAACATGACACATTTGAACAGATAAACAATCACACATGCCAAATACTTCTTTTGTACAGCACGCATCTCCAGAAAAGTCTGATTGTGTATCTAAAATAATTTGATTTTGTTCAGTAATCAAACTCAATCAAATGAATTCTGTGTGAACTACTTTTATTCCCACAATGAGAAATGTGTGTCATATCCTCTGTAGATTTGCATATTTTTCCATAAACCTAAAACCAATCAATTTTGAAGAGTTATGATAATATAAAGAATCTGAGGCAATTACAGTCTTTTAAACAGGGATTCTAAATGCATTTCACTGCTGGTATTCATGTAGTAAAATAGTCAAAACTTCTTTAACCCTTTTCATGACATCTCAATTAAGCTGTAATGATGGAGACTCGGGACATTTCTTAGGATTAATGACTGGCTGGGAAAGTGGATGGCCTGAGGTGAAGCCAAGGGCCATTAATTCCCTCTGGTCATTAATCCCCCAGGAAATGCCTTAGGCCTGGTTTGATATTAGCGTTACAGGCTGCAAATATACTGTTGGGTTTCCTGATTGGTTTTAAAATGGTTTATTAAGATGTCATATTTTAATTTCTGCCAAATTTCCATTTCTAGCTTTCCATCCCACAATGTTGATTGCAGGGACATATAATAAAAATGATTTCATTGGTCATATAGCACATTTTCTTTGAAACAGTCAAAACATGTTTAAGTTGTTTTCAATACTGAAGTCTCAAATGGCCATTTGTCCTTATGATGTTATTTGCTAGTGAAAATTTTGGCCGTGACAGTAGGTGGTATTCTATTCAGGTAAGAGTGTGGTGTGTTCTGCTTGGTATCACCTAAGTTTATAAAAGGTGTTAAGCCCTGCCCCAATTTTGCCTGTTATCTAGTGCATACAAATCTGTTCTTAATCTCCAAATAGAATATTTTTACTTTCAGCTTTTGTTAGAAAATAATCAAAACTTGGTCATAGAAATAATATTAAAGGGAATTGTCTGAAACTTGTATGTCATCCATCCCTCTAGACACTCAATTTTATATTTATATTAATGGGCCACCTTTTGTAAAATTTTGAAATAGAATTGCTTTTGCTAAACTCTACCTTGGAGTTATATCTGTATTAAATGTGAAAAAGTTTATTTTTTAGAAAATCTAAGAGAATTTATTGTTTTTACCACAATTATATGTTAGATATTGCTTATTGTATCACAGTGTTTTCTAATGTGGTGTCAGAAATTTCTTTGAAATTTCAGTTTCTTTTAACCCTGTAAACACTATGAATCTTGCAACTGATATTATTTCTCTTGTGTTTGTCTGTTTGGAAGCACAAAGTAGAATTTGCAAGCCATGTCTGGCAAAGTTCTTAGCGATGTTATTTTGAGTACAGTCTTTACTCCTGAATTTGATTTCCTTCTCCTACCCTAATTAATCTTCCTCACTTATTCACCATCAAGTTTAGAATATGTATCTTTATGAGCTCCTGCTATGTCTATTTGGAATGGGGTGGGATATAATTACAAAAACAGAAAATTAACTAGTTAATTAATTAATTATTAGCTGTATTGAGCAGCATGCTTTTCCCTCCTCCCAGTCCAATGCTTGCTTCTATTCAACCCTCATGTCTAGTCATGTCTTCTTGTAACATAGTTTCAGCTTGCCCACTAGTTTCAGGATGCCTGTCAGGACAAATCAAATGGCAGTCACTAGTCCCATGATATTTGAAAACTAGAACTCCCAAGACTCATTCCCAATTTGGTTTCCAACAACGTTATATTAGTATTCTTGTCCCCTACCCAAAACTGCACTTAACCTCTGAAAGGTAGTTTTTGGAATAAATAGTTCCTTCCTTTTTTTTTTCTCAAATAAAACTCTGTTAACTAAGGTTTTCTAGCTTAGAATATCTTTCAGACTGTAATTTCCAAAGACTATAGTCGACCTGATAACATATAAAACACTAAGTGTAAATAATTGCTTGTTACTAAGTATAATTAATTGCTTGTTAAGTTCTACTTTTATTAAAACTTCAATGAAAAGTGAATCTTAATGGGAAAAAAAAAACGACAATAAAAATGAGTTCAGAAAGAGACTACTATATTTCTCCTAACAGCAATGAACCCATCAGGGGCAATATGCATAACCAAGCTTGGCAAAGGGACATTACTCTGTGAAGGATCAGAAGGAACATCTGTCCATTTATCTATCTATCTGCCCATCTACTTATTTTTCTCTGTCTGTATATTTGGTGATTGCCATGAAGTATTTGAATTAGTTGAAGGTCTGTGCAGGAACTGCAACGTGGACTTACTGGTCTGAGCTGTAAAATGACAACACAAGGTCCATATTCTCTCCTCAGATCAATGCTGCATGTGTGTGTGTTCCTGAAGCACATGGTATATGCTGTGTCTGTCTGGCAGAAACATTTGTGCTTAAAATACAGCCTGACAGTTCCCTGCCATCTTGCAAAACAGTGTGGTTTATTTAGAACAAATCTGTTATGACTGACCACCGAAAGATGCATGTGTGTTTCTGAGCCTCTCCCTATGAATAGGCAAAAGGACCATCTGGGCACGTGGCATTTACACATCTTTAGCAAAGTTAGCATTCTGCCATCTCTCAAGTAAAATCCATCTCTCAGGAACTCTGTGGGTTTGTGATGCTTCCTGCAGAATGAAGGAGGAAAACAAATGCACTTCAGTAAAACAGAAGTATCTTTTTTTTTCATCTGTCATAGCCACAGTTTGATAGTATCTGTATTTCATTTTCACTTCGGAATATCACGAGAGAGAAATGGCAGGAAGCAAGTTGCTTCCACATGGTTGTGAAAGGGAGCTGTTATATTTGGTTGCTCTCTGTGGCACATCTCTGTGAAATTAAAAAAAAAAATGTAGTTACCATCCTGATGGTGGGGAAAAAAAATAATGTCCTTATCTTTTCCTAAGAATTATTTGTTATAAAAATAGAACAATTATAATGACATTCAACCTTAGTCTATCTTTATTAAAAAATTGATTTGACTTACACTTCAGGCAAAATACTTATCCTGATGTGTTTATGTTAAAAGTATGTATTTTATGAGGCAATGTGGAATACCCAGAAAAAAACGTAAGTTAAGACAAACTTAATTGTTTTGTAATTGAAAGTTATTAAACTCATAAAACCTTTTAAATATTAAAGAACTCAAAGTATTTTGTTTGATCATAGATTAACATGACTTTTTTAAAGAAAATTTACCATAATTCATATAGACAAACAATTTACCGTCCATTGCTAAAAATGATCATTTTTTTCACCCACATTTTCTTCTTTTCTTTTTGTAAAATGGCTTTCATAACATATGGATTATTATTTTCACTACTCTTGATGGAAACGTCCTTGAATAATGAATTAATTTAGAAAAGAGTCAAACTGAGGCAAGTGTTACTAATAAGAAGAGTGATCAACTGGGAACTACCCTTTTGGTCAAAGTAGGTGTGTGAGCACAAAACAACGAGGCTGATCTCAAATGTCCTTTCAACTCAAAAAGTCTACATGACATTCCCTCTCAGAGATTATCTTTTGCAACTTGAAAATTCAGAGGGAAACTCCAAAAGAAGAGTGATGAAACGTTTTGGAGCCATGACAATGTCGTTAAAGTTCATGAAGAGCTTCATGAGAGTGCCATTTTGAAAGACAATGGCATGTTATCACATATGAGTTGAGAAAAATTGTCAGTGCCATCTCTTTCTAGTCACATATTTTACTTCAAACCTCTCCTTACCGTTTTTAATAGTTGTCCTTTGGACAATTTATTTAACCTCTCCTTGCATCAATTTCTTTATCTATAAAACAGGGATAAGATAGCATCTAATTCATAGACTGATGTGAGGAATAAATGTATTCGTCTATGTAAGCAAGTTACACCAGAGCCTGGCACATAGTTAAGCAGTTGACAGATGTAAGCTAGTTTTATTGCATTTTTTTTTTAATTGGATTTTATTTGTACAAAATGCATAATAATAAAATCAACATGGTCTTTCCACCTATGAGAAGCAATCCAATGACAAAGATTTTGAATTTTCACAGGAAGTGCTTTAGTATTTTATACATTGATAAGAAACACTTAGTTGACACTATATGTTGTGTACAGGGACAAGGAAGACACCATGACTCCTAGAAGTTGTCAGTCTACTGAGGAACAAACCTCAAAAACAAGAAACAGAAGCATCTTGAAAAGGTTACTTTCTCTACCAAAACAATTAGAAAACATACAATTCTTCCCATTTCAATAGCAATTCAGTGTACTGAATTATCTGGAACATCTGTATTTATTGAGCCTGATAATAATGTTGGGCCACAATTCATCTTTAGGACCGGCTATCTTTACCTTATCAACAGGCTTGCCACCAATAACCTAATATTTATTAGTCCTACCCATGGGGTAGAATAATGTCTGAATGATGAATTGTAAATTAGCCTTTTTTCCTTCTCACTGACATCAGTGATTACAAAAAGACTTGAAATTTCTCAAAGCATTCTAAATGGAAAACATTGTTAGTTTATAAATTGTAAAACTCCTAATCAAGCAGTCCTGTTTTGAGCTCGAAGTTGGCAACTACAGACTTTCTCAGGAAGAGAAATATGACCATTTCATTAATTCAACAATTATTTATTGCATACCACGTGGAACCCAGAGTTGTCAACAAACCAGACAGCCAATACTCCCATGGAACTTCACTCTTGGGGTTCCAGAATGATACTAAATGATTCTGACTTACCTCCTGCCAAGTTTCTACATTCCAGTACATCCTACCAAGAATTGCAGACTAATCTTCCCACTCTTGTCAACACAATTTCCTGTTCAAAAAGATCTGTCTCTCACTGTGTGTGAGGTCAAGTGCAAACTCCTCAGCACGGCACTTAGAGCCTTCCATGATGACCCGAGTCTATCTCGCAGAAGTTTTCTCTCATTACTACATTACCGCACTTTCACTCCTAAACTCTCTGCTTCAGTCACCCATACCTGCTTGTATCTTTTGCTTCTCCACCTCATAAAAGAAGACTACTTCAAAGGAAAGGAAAAGTGGCTGTTTTCCGTGGAAAACTCAATTTTGAATTTCAACTATATGAGCAAAGCATAAATGGCATTTTATTGTTTCCCTTAATGTATTTTATCCCCTCTCCAACATGATGCTTGATGCTAACTATGGTATTACAACGCTGAGTCTTAGTCAAATGCTTCACACTGACTCCCAGAACCATTTCTGTCACACGTAAATTATTTTTCAGACATTTTTTCTTTCCTTGCTTAATTTAATAGTCAGGATTGTGATGGGCTCTTCATCTTTAAAGTCCAAGCTCTCATTGCATTACAATGGTTAAAATTTATTGGAAACTTTCAACAGTCAAATTTTGCCAGAGACACTTCATGAGGCCAAAGGCTCTGACTATGCGACTATTTTTTTCAAGTGCTGTATTTCCAGTAGAAAGTCATCCACAATGTTCTTTAGTAAATTAATGAATTCTACCTTCTCTCTAAAAGCATTTAATACTCCTTCCTCAATTTTTATTCAATCAAATATTTATGTAATATCTAATTTGCATTAGTCAGGTACAGTGCTAATCTACAAGAATGCAATGATAAAAAACAAACATTGAAAAAATTCTTTTAACGCAATATATTTTTATAAAGCTAATAGGAATCTAATTCACTAAAAGCTAAACACATCTTCTCTCATTTTTCAATAGAATTTTGTTTGAATCTTCATAATAGTGCTGGATAGACTACTTTGCACAATTTTTTAAAATATGTGTACAGTATTCCACCCACAACACTAAGCAGTTGAGGCGAGGGACAATCTCTTTCATCTTGGAATTACCTATATTTCTTTGGCAGTACTTTGTATGTAGTAAATGCTAAATAAAAGTCTGTTTAGTTGAATTGAACAAATTGAGGCAATAAAAATTAATTAACACATGCACAGCCCTTACATCATAAATCCATAATGCCACATAGCAAACTCCACACTTAATAGCCACATAAACAACTTCAGCTTATGTTTGTGATTTAAGTTTTCCATTTCTGTTGTCATTTTAAAGAACAATAACTTTGCCTTCAAAATCCAAGATTCTAGGCCTGGGTTAGTCTTGTCAGTGTACAAACCATTGCCCACAGTACACAACATGTAATTCTCCGTTGCTGCAGCCCCAAGCTGAATTTTATTGAAAGGTAATTCCAGAGAGGGGTAGTCACGTCCCTCTCTTCACCATTTTGGTTACAGCTTCTCTTTTTCCTAATTCATTCACCTAGTAGTGATTTATGGAGCAGACCTTAACTCAGTCATATTGATCTGCCTCTTGTGGTTATTATGATGGAGTCAAATTTTACTGCATTTTCAAGATTAAGATTCTATGTAGCCCTATCAAGTTTCCTACTAACACTTTCACTGGCTTTTGATTCAGTGTAATTTCCTTTTTTTACAGCAATGGTCTTACATGCTTAAAAGAGAAATAGAATGTCTAGGGAGCGACATTTTAAGTAAATGAAGGCCCTTATTAGAAATAAAAACAATCGTGTCAGTCTAAGTTGATACATGGGTTGCACTTCTAGATGTAACCATAATTCATTTTTTAAAAAGAATGATTTTATGTTAGCGTGTCCTGGCATTTACAAGGAGGTTAGGTGGTAGATATGAATTTGCATATAAACAAAAAATTAACACAGAGCTAAGCTTGTTTCATTGTTATGTTATTTTAATGATCTATATTAAACTTTTAATTTGGGAAAAATATCTCTGCAAATTGTCAGTCTCTGAATCATGTTCCTAAGCTCACTAGCCATCTCTAACAAGGACTTCCCATACTCTCTACTAAAGTAGTGGAGATTATTAGAAGGGAATCTTTCTTATTTTCCAACTGCTTCACTTTAAAATGCCTTTATATACCCTCTCTCTTTAGTCTCAAAGGCTAGTCCCTCCTCCTTTCAAAGGTTATTCCCTCCACCTGTGCTCTTCATCTCATTCTGTTTCTCCCCCTTTAATTTTCCCATCTCTGTTTTATCTTCAAACTCTCCTTGTCCAGTGAAACCCTCTAATTTTTGCTTACAAATTTATGTATGGATCTCAATATCTAACAAATTCTCTCTTATACTTTATTGTCCTTCATAGACAGGTTCTGCTTCTTTAACTTCTTTCCACTGCCGGATTCTAAAACAAACTGATCTGACTTTCCTCATTTTTATACACCTATTACCATCTTAATTCAATGTATACTCACCTAACTTTTATTATGCTCCTAAAATTGCACTATTGAAGATATCATAGCCTCAGTGATCTCTTAGTGATCAAACTCAAATCATTTATCAGACTTTGCCATCCTCTTCTTGGACTTTCTGAAAGATTTGATTATAACCAATATATCTTTCTCTGAATATTATCCAATGTCTCTGAGTATAATTTTCTATCTATAAATCGGCTTCTCTTCCCATTAGCATTCACAGGAAACAAGATATCATCAACCCTCTGCTGTGCACTGGTTTTTCTTGCTTATGGTTTTCAAATATTCTCCCGTATTTTTAATTATTATGTGTATCTTGTTAATGTAAAAAGTGAGCTATTAAAAAGAAATTAATAATTGTGAGTTTCTCCTTTATTCTTCTGCCAGATCCAAAAGAGAGTTATGTGAAGTCTCTTACTGTCTTTGGCCTTGAGAGAAATTAGAAATAAAGGAGCTTTCGTGTTTCAGCCTCTCGAAGATGAGATTTTTGAGGAAAAGAAAAGCAGACAGCAGCATCTGACCACAAGGAAGTTGAAGCACTGCAAAGCAGATGTGGGTGGCGGGCTCAGTAGAAATTAATAATTGTGAGTTTCTCCTTTATTCTTCTGCCAGATCCAAAAGAGAGTTATATGAAGTCTCTTACTGTCTTTGGCCTTGAGAGACATTAGAAATAAAGGAGCTTTCGTGTTTCAGCCTCTCGAAGATGAGATTTTTGAGGAAAAGAAAAGCAGACAGAGCAGCATCTGACCACAAGGAAGTTGAAGCACTGCAAAGCAGATGTGGGTGGCGGGCTCAGTCTCTGATTCCAGGGCCACCTTGAGCAGACGGGATAAAGACTGGGAGGGCATCTCTGAGCACATTTATGTTGTAAATACCAGGGCTCAAGAATAGCATCACATAATAAAAGAAGCAAAAGAAGCAACACTGAAGATCCAGACTATGTCAGACTAAAAGCTTAGTCCCTCCTAAGTAAGCTTAACATTCTTCAAGCCCCAAATAAGCTCAGGATTTTTTTTACAACTACATTGAAGGGAGCGAGGGGTTGGGAACCCTCAATTATAACTAAGGTT
>NW_007726443.1:510958-526152 GCF_000696425.1 Galeopterus variegatus | reverse complement strand
CCAGTAGGAAACATCCCTCTTCCTAAGTGTAACAATCTAAAATGTCTCCAGACATTGCCAAATGTCCCTTTGGAGGTGAACCACTACACTACATCAGGTTAGAAATTTCTTAAGTTGACCATTTTGACACGAAAGATTTTTGGCTCAGCTATTTTATTTATTGTCTTTTGATGTATGCCATTTTGATGTCACATGAAAAGCTCAGTCACAAAACTCATATTTAAAAAATCATGAAGTATTGATATCAGATCTCTTCATATCCCAGAACCTCACTGGAGACTTTATTTCATCTTTAATCTCAGCCTTCACTGAGTCTTGCCTCATCAAAGACAAAGTCATTCCTAGATATGGGATTGAGGATTAAAATATTTGCACCTCATTACTTACATACACACAAAAATTGAATGATGCAATCTTATCAAACCATCCTGATTTACTGAGTTTTTACTGTCTGTGTCTCTCTCACCTCTGACTGCCTTCCTTTTTATTTTCTGTGGCATACTCCTCCATCTCATGCTATCAGATTATTTAGGATGTCTACTATTGTTAGGTATACTGAGTAACAAGAGTGAGATGTATACTTTAATCATTGGTTAAAGGAACTTGAAATAAGCTGACTATCCACCACAATGGTTAGTTAGCAAGAGTGACCCATGAAGTAGTGTAAGATAAGGCACAGGTCACAGATCTCTTTAGTAGAGCAGATAGATAGCTAGAAAATTTCCCCAATGATCTAAAAGGTTGATATGTTAGGAAACAGCATAGGTTCAGAGACTACACAAACTTGTTGAGTTCAAAGTAACAATCTCTGAACCTAAAATAAAACCCAGAACAGGAAATGATATGTAACCACCACTAATGATTCAAAGTCTGACTCCCTGACGGCCAGTAAGTTTCTCTGTTTTATTTTCCCTAAAGGCAAAACTCTAAGATATTTGGGTAAAATGGAAAACAGCCCAAAGGGATTTGGTATGAGAAATCTTGGACTCCCTTCAGGTTCTCTGCAGGTTTTTCCCAACTGCTACAATGCTTGAGCCTTGGTTTCAGCACCACCTCTTCCTCCTTCAAATGGACATCCTGAAAATCACCACCATTATCATTGAAGGAAAAGAAGCACCTAGAAAAAAGTCAACCCATAAATATAACTGCTTAAATGCTAACCAGCTTTGTGGAGTTTGTTTGAGCTGAATGACTATTTTCGGATTGCACTTCAGCCATTTATATTAAAATGCTATATCAGTGCAAAATAACAGAGTTGCTGTAAGCTGCCACCCAGCTGCTCATTTCCCTGTCAGAAGCTGTTTCTTTTCAGAGGTAATCTGGTAAGAGGCAACTTGCCACCTTAAAGAATACTGGTGGATGTCAAAGGGAAAGACTCCACACACACACACACACACATACATATAATCACACAAGTTATCGCTGCGGTGGGGGGTTGGGAGGGTGAAAAAATAATGCAAGCTTATGTAAAAGCCAGTGTAAAGATATTGGATCAAACTGTATGAGGTTAAAAACTGTAAAGGCCTTGAAAATTAATTTTTTTGCATTCTTAATAATAGTAATGGCTTAATTCCAAGAAGTATAATATCAGCAAAAGTTTGAATAAGAGCTTCTCAGGTACTGGAAAATGATTTTACTCATTTTGGAATCACTAGCACCTATAGCCTGGTCTTGAATACGTGAGGTAGACAATACACAATTATAATATTGAATACCATCTAATCACTCCCAAACAGATAACCGACAAGTTTTCTCATTCGAATACTTACTCTTGCGACTCTCCCTGGTTGCTGGACACTTCAGCTATCCCTTGGCCCTCTTGACCTCAACATGAAGTCGTGATCCCTCTCCTAAGACAGTTCCTTTTTCAGATGCCTGTAATTCTATGGCAAATCTGTTACCCAAGTAACAAGGAACAAAACCTCAGTTGACTTTAATTTTTCATAGCCAGTCATTTTGTCTTGTTTATTCCTCTTCAGAAATCACTCTCAAATCTGTTCCTGGTTACCTGTTTCTCTCACCGTACCACCCTAACTGTAGTGTGGCAGAATGGAAATTCATGGACCTGGCTTCTAAATTGCTCATAGTGAGACCCTGAGCAAGTCTCTTGGTTTTTTTTAATACCTCAGTTTCTGTTCTGAAAAGTAAAGGAGCTGTACCAGACCATGTTTTTCTAACATGTTTGACAGTAGGTCAAACATGTTAGAAAATCTTAAAATAAATATGTGTTCCCACAAGCATTTTCTAAAATTTAAAAGAATAGAGATAAAAATGCCAAATGTTATCATAAATAGTAAGGATAAAAATATTGCTTTGTTAAATTGGGGGGTGGGTTGTATATGTGTGTGTTATACAAAACATTTCTTACTATTGCTTATAGTTTTTTTAAAAAAAAAGGTTGAAAGCTGAAAGCTGCTGCATAGATAATCTCAAAGTCCTTCCATTTATAAATTATATAATTTTATTCTGTGCCTTACCATTTCATGCATAGATTATTTCAATGGTTTCTAACTAATCTGCCTACCCAGAGTCTCTTCCACTTCCAATCCATCATGCACACTACTGCTAGGCTGATCTGAAGTAGCTCTTCTAAGCATAATTCCCTGGCTCAAAACCTATAAATTACTGCCCTTTTTAAAGAAAGTTCCCATCTGTAGTTTAGGACAAAAATTTCCCTCTAGTTTGGGTCCACCCTATCTTTGTAATTAATCTTTCTCTTCTGTCCTATATCACTTCTGGATTCCAATCACATACTTATCTCCTGAACATCCTTTTCAACGTGCTGCACCTAAAACTTGGCACACCCATTTTGGAATATTTTGCCCCCTTTCTCCATGGATCCTAAGGCTTTTTCCAGAAAATTCATTTCTTCAAGTTAAAAAAACTTGATAATATTTTGATGAGGATTATTTAGATGATGCTTAAATTAATTTAAATAGAATTTAAGTACAATGTTTTTCTAGTTGTTTAAGCCTTCTTTTATGTCCCTATGTAATGTTTTNACCTATAAATTACTGCCCTTTTTAAAGAAAGTTCCCATCTGTAGTTTAGGACAAAAATTTCCCTCTAGTTTGGGTCCACCCTATCTTTGTAATTAATCTTTCTCTTCTGTCCTATATCACTTCTGGATTCCAATCACATACTTATCTCCTGAACATCCTTTTCAACGTGCTGCACCTAAAACTTGGCACACCCATTTTGGAATATTTTGCCCCCTTTCTCCATGGATCCTAAGGCTTTTTCCAGAAAATTCATTTCTTCAAGTTAAAAAAACTTGATAATATTTTGATGAGGATTATTTAGATGATGCTTAAATTAATTTAAATAGAATTTAAGTACAATGTTTTTCTAGTTGTTTAAGCCTTCTTTTATGTCCCTATGTAATGTTTTAAAGTTTTTTTCATATATGTCCTAAGAAATCAGTTGTGTATAGTAAGCACTTAACATATGTGAATTAGAACTTTATTCACTTTAATGATGAATTAGTACCTATTTTGATTAAGAAGTAACCAATATTATTTGCTTTTATTCAACCTAACAGTGATATAATGTTAAAAAAAACAACTTTAAAATGGAAATGATTGATTGTACAATTTAAAAATACTTTAAAAACTAGAAAGAGCCTTGGATATATAATCCTGAGAATTGGGGCTCATTTTTGCTACTCCCTGCTATAGTGTTAAAAAAACAATGGAAAACAGAAAACCTTGGTAAAAACCAGCAGAAAATCTGAGTAGCTAGATTTTTCCTACTCTGACACTGATTTGCTCTTCATCAGAAGTTTTATTATTTGTTACTCTGATTTCCTTTTCTTTCTCTATGTTTAAAATATTTATTAGACCTATTTGTCTCCTCTACAATGCTCCTGAATACTCACTGCTAAACTGAAGATAAGCTTGTCTGACATGTAAGAAGTAGGCTTTAGACTCCTTAAAAACAGATTAGAACAGAACTGAGGCTACTGGGGTGGGGGTGGGGGGGGTTGTTAGCAAGAAATTGGTAAAGGGCTACAAAAAATGATTACATTGTATAATGCTGAATATACTAATTATCTTGATTTGAGCATCACATACTGCACACAGGCATTGATATTCAACACTATACCTCAGAGATATGTACAATCAATTATGTTTCAATCACATATATAGAGAGAGAGAATTGAAAAAAGGTAGATTAGATGACCAGAAGGAAGACAACAATAATGATAATTTGGTGGTTCCCTCAATAAGTAGCATAACTCTTCTCCACCTGGGTCTAAAGAAAGTTAAAGATAAAATGAAGAGCAGAAGTGAGAGCCAAGATATTATGCTTGTTACAGATTCAGGACAGTTAAATGGTTTTTTTTTTTTTGGAGCCTCAATTCAGTTTGGAATGAGACTAATACTACTTTTATTTTTCCAGCTTTTCCTAGCATATTATCTATCTCCCCTTATTATAAAAAAAAAAAGAAAAAAGACAATGTTATTATCACTGTGGTCCACACAGAAGATCATCTTGGAGGACTTCCCAACTTTTGTATCTCATGGTTGTAAAATCCACTATCATTTTATTGCATAAAAATAACATATAAATGTTATAGACCATAAAGCTTTGAAGTGTGGTTGTAAATTATATAAGCATATCTGTACATATCCATATTCATGTTGTGATGCATTCAGATGATGAAAAATATTCTTTGCTCCATTGCAGCAGTGAGTTTCTTTTCTAAACTATGTTCTGAAAACATCGGCAGTGTCTCCTCTCCTTGCAAATGACTAATGTGAGAAGGTAACTCTGGAAATTACATTGCGATGTAATCGTCCATGTTGTGTATTGTGGATAAAATTGATTAGAATAATATCGAAATTCCCCCAAGGGACTCTACAATTATAAGTCAAGTCCCAAATGGAAAAGGTTTCTGAAAAGTTGGCAGATGTCTTAATGAAAATGAAGCATTACAGTAATATATTAGGGCAATTTGTTCATTATTGACAAGCAAATCACTAAACTATATAAATTACTGGATTAGACAGGCAGAATTACTTTTCTTTCAGTGAATGGTTAATCAAATATTACTTTAAAACGTTCATTTGTTTAAGTTTTTGATATGCATATTAGTAGACAAATGATTGCCCTTTACTTAGAGCTGCAAGTTGGCTTTAAATGCAGAAAATCCAAATATTTGAATTTACGTCTATTAGGAACCAAATTAAACCTCAAGACTGAAGTCTACCATTCACAGTCCACAGTAGAATATATAAAACCACCAAAATTTTGTATTTCCCTTAATAAACTCATTTATTTGACATTTCTGTTTCCCTTTATTCCTGTTTTTGGTTTTGAGCAGTGTTTCATGAAAGAACACACTGAAATAAATCTTTGAGGAACAGATAGAGTCATTTCACAAGTGAGGTAATTATATATCACCATGCTGGGGTTTTGTAAATGATTTAAAAGTTTGTTTCTGCATTTGTTTCCAAGGACTTGACCAAGCACAGAAGCTCCATATATATCAGCAACGAGGACAAATTTATTCTAATAGATTTTTATTCCAAGAACAGAAATCTTTCTGTTTCATATTGCACATGAATATTAAATAAACTACCTGCTGGCAACTACACAATATTTTAGTCTCTAATTTTAAAAGTACACTGTATTTTAATACCTATTTTTAAACAGATATCAATTTTTATGGAGCAGTACATGAGTTGTTGATGGATAAATCACCCAAGCATGGTTAAAGAGAGCCTAATCTCCAGCTGGTACCAGATCCATTTAATTGTATCTTCTGACCTCACCTCACCTGAGCCTGCATTAAAATCATAATACAGTTCAAGTGTAAAAATGATATACTGTTTGTTCGCCCTGTTTATAGAGGGGCAAACATACAGTTAAATTCATATGTTTAAAATTAGTGTAGTCATTTGAAAAGGTTGAGTTATATCAAACTGCCTCTCAGCGTTTTCTCTGCCCTTTTTTTATTGAAATGACTAGGCCTCTGTAGCCAGATGAGAGAGGCTGTTAAGAAAGTTGTAGCAGCTTTTTCCTGGCCACCCAGAAGATTGTCCTCCTCATCAAACACAGGGCGCTTTCAAGCATCACTTAATAATAGAACAGACCATATTTTTTAATGTGTTCAGCCAGCAACAGGACAGAAACTTTTGGATGTTCTAAATCCTTTACAAATGTAGTAATACTTCGGAACGGCCTAAACATTTCATTAGGGTGAAAATGTTGTTCTTAGATTTTCGATCCTTTACAAATGTAGTAATACTTCGGAACGGCCTAAACATTTCATTAGGGTGAAAATGTTCTTAGATTTTCATAGCAGTTTCATTTTCATAAATTACAGTACCTAAGTTTTTCTGTTTTAAGAGCCAGGATTTTTTTCTTGTTTTTAAAAGTGCTGCTCCAGCCAGACTATATTGATCTTAAAAATGTTTCCAAAAGCTGAATTGAGAAAATTGAAAATGGCATTGCTTTTGGATTCTGAATTGAAGTAACAATTAGCTAATACTCATTACAACTAACATTTATTGAGAGCTTCCTATGCACCAACAGACTAGTACTGAGTCCCCACAACATGTAGTGCACTGGAGTGTGCAGGTCTCCCATGAATAAAGGATTCTTTTATTCTCTTTGTCTCTTTTTTCCACCTTTAAACGTCCATCATCTAAAACAGTGCCTGGGAGAAAACAGACACTCAATGCATAAGTATAGAATTAATCAATGAATCAATCACTATCTCATTGAGTCTCTACAACTATGCTACACAACAGGAAATATGTTTATCCCCATTTGACAAATGAGGAACTATCTATTTAGTGGCAGAGTCAGAATTTGATTGGAGGTACATCAGTGGAGGTACATCAGTTTGATTCTGGAGTTCATATTCTTAACCATCATGATAACAGTCTAGCCATAGTGTGTACTAGTCAGGTTCTCCAGAGAAGTAGAATGAATAGGATAGATAGATGATAGATAGATAGATAGATAGATAGATAGATAGATAGATAGATAGATAGATAGATAGATTAATTTATTAGGCAATTGGCTTACACAATCATGGAGGCCAACGATAGGCCATCTGAAAGATGGAGAACCAGGGAAGCCAGTAGCATGGCTCAGTCCAAGTCTGAAAGCCGCAGAACCAGAGGAGCTGATGGTGTAACTTTCAGTCCAAGGTGGAATGCTTCAGAAATGGGAGGACTGTTGATACAAATCCTAAAGTCCAAAGGCCAGAGAACCTGGAGTTCTGATATCCAAAAGCAGGAAAAGAAGGGTATCCCAGTTCCAGAAAGAGAGAGAGAATTCGCCTTTCCTCTGCCTTTTTGTTCTATCTGGGCCCTCAGCTGATTGGATGGTGCCCACATGCTTTGGGTGAGGACAGGTTTTCTTATCCCTGGATGTTAGTTTTGGCAGAAGCATTGTGTGTAGGGAAGGCATATTCGTATCCAGAGTGTCTATTCCAATAAGAACAAAATGCTGCCCCTTCCATGATGGAAGTGTTCTAATGTGATCAACCTGCCACAAGGCGAGTTTTGCTAGGTGTGGAATTATGGCAGCATGTTGATCTTTACTGTCCAATGTAGCCAGGTCCCTGCGAGGACCAAAATAATCTATTTCTCACCATATAGTTTTTTCTTATACCCTCAGGTAAAGTCAGGGTTAATTCCTAATTGATTTGTCATAGATTTGTTGATTTGTCATAGATTTATCCTCTGATGTCAGTTCTATCTGCCACTCACTATAGCCCTCATTCCTTTCTGAAAACTGAAAAGAATATCTCAAGTGATCTTCCATGTCTAGACTGGTCCCTGCCAGTCTCTCCACACAGTCCTACCAGCTATTTTCTATGATGTAAGCCTGATGATGGCATCCTCTTAGTCAATATCTATCTGTGGCTTAATAACACTTTTATCAAAAAGAGCCAAACAAACCAAACAATAAACTCTCCTGAAAACATATGCTTAATGATAAACTTAAGAGATATAAGGGCCAAATTTAATATCATGAAAATATCTGTGAGAGTTTTGCTAGGTGTGGAATTATGGCAGCATGTTGATCTTTACTGTCCAATGTAGCCAGGTTCCTGCGAGGACCAAAATAATCTATTTCTCGCCATATATTTTTTCTTATACCCTCAGGTAACGTCAGGGTTAATTCCTAATTGATTTGTCATAGATTTACAGGGTTAATTCCTAATTGATTTGTCATAGATTTATCCTCTGATGTCAGTTCTATCTGCCACTCACTATAGCCCTCATTCCTTTCTGAAAACTGAAAAGAATATCTCAAGTGATCTTCCATGTCTAGACTGGTCCCTGCCAGTCTCTCCACACAGTCCTACCAGCTATTTTCTATGATGTAAGCCTGATGATGGCATCTTCTTAGTCAATATCTATCTGTGGCTTAATAACACTTTTAGGGTAAAATTCATACTCATAAACTTTGTCTTACAGGACTTTTTACAATATTTCTGCTCCCTGCAGCTCTTATCTTCCAACATCTTCCAATATCTTCTGTATTAGGCCTCTGTGCCTTTTTCCCTCTACCTGGAATGCTCCCTCCACCACCAGCATACCCACATACATATGGGCCCAAACACACCTTTTGTCTAGTCAATTCCTACTCATTCTTCAAAACAAAGTCCAAGTGCTACCTCCTCAATGACCATCCTGATTGCTTCTCTGATTTAAAATCCTTGCCTCTTGTTTCAATAGCACCCTTGAATATTTCTCCCATAGCACCTAGCACTCTATATTCAATTAAGCAGTTTACTTGTCTGTCTCCTCTTCTAGACAGTATATCTCATGGGATAAGTAGCAGATCTTCTTATATACCTGTATATTCCCAGTGCTGGTAGAGTTCTGGGCTCCTTGTAGAAATTCAGAAGTTGTTTGGTGAATGAATGAAAGAAAAAAGGAAGGAAGGAAGGAAGGAAAGGGAAGGGAAGACAGAGACAGGGAAAAAGGAAAAAAAAAAAGTGTTATCAAGAATCCCCAAGTTTATTCTATGAGGCCAGCAACATTCTGATACCAAAATCAGACAAAGACACAATGAATATAGAAACCAGAGGTCAATATCCCTGATGAACATAGATGCAAAAATTCTCAACAGAATACTGGCAAACTAGATTCAAAAGCATATCAAAAAGATTATACATTGCTGTGAATTGAATTGTTCCCCAAAGTCCATGTATTAGAAACTTAACCTCCACAGTGAATGTTAAGAGGGTGGGAAATCCTATCATGGTAATTGAAATGTGGGGCCTTAAAGAGGTTATTAGATTGTGAGGACCATGCCCTAGTGAATGGATTAATAAGTTGATGGTTTAATTGTTGTTGTGGGCATGGTTCTGAGGGTTTTAAAAGGAGAACTCATGAACAGCTATCTCTCCCTGATCCTGAAATATTCACCACGTGACACACAGAGTCTCTGTAGTCACCAACAGGACAAGGCCCTCACCAGATGTGTTGCCTCAACTTTGGACTTCCCAGCCTCCAAAACTGTAAGCAATAAATGTCATTTCTTATAAATTACCCAGTTCCAGTTTGTTTTTTTTTTTTATAAGCAACAGAAGAGGACTAAAATATATACCATGATCAAGTGGAATTTATCCCAGGGATACAAAGATGGTTCAATATGTGCAAATCAAAAAATGTAATATACCACACCAACAAAATGAAGGGCAAAAACCATATGATCATTATATTAGTCCTTTTTGTGTGTTGCTATAACAGAATACCTCAAACTGGGTAACTTAAAAAGAACAGAGGTTTATTTGCTTACCATTCTGGGACAGCTGCATCTGGTGCAGGCCTCAGGCTTTTTCTACTCATGGCAGAAAATGGCAGGCAGCAGCAGGTACCAGCAGATCACATAGTGAGAGGAAGCAAGAGAGAAAGAGGGGAGGTTCCAGGGTCTTTTTAAACAATCAGCTCTTGTGAGAACTCACAATAAAGGCCATATATAACAAACCCACAGCTACATCTCCCTGAATGGGGAAAAGTTAAAGCTTTTACTCTAAGAACAGGAACAAGACAAGGATATCCACTCTCATCACCCATATTTAACACTGTACTGGAAGTTCTAGCCAGAGCAATTAGGCAAGAGAAACAAATAAATAAAGGACATCCAAATTGGAAAAGAGAAAGTCAAATTGTCTCTGTTTGCAGATGACATGATCTTATATACAGGAAAACCTTAAGACTCCACCAAAAATCTCTTAGAACTGATAAACAAATTCAGTAAAGTTGCAGGATACAGAATCAACATACAAAAATCAGTATTGTTTTCATACACTAACAATAAATAGATTAAAATAAAGAAAGCAATCCCATTTACAACAGCTGCCCAAAAAATAAAATACACTAGAATAAATTTAACCAAGGAGGTGAAAGATTTCTATAATGAAAACTACAAAACACTGATAAAAGAAATTAAAGAGGACACATACATAAAAATGAAAGACATTCCATATTTATGGTTTGAAAGAATTAATATTGTCGAAATGACTATATTACCCAAAGTGATCTACAGATTCATTGCAAACCCTATCAAAACTACCAATGACATTCTTCACAGAAATAGAAAAACAATCTTAAAATTCATATGAAACCACAAAAGATCCTGAATAGCCAAAGCAATCATGAGCAAAAAGCTGGAGGCATCACACTACCTGACTTCAAAATATACTACAAAGCTATAGTAATCAAAACAGCATGGTACTGGCATAAAAACACATCCATGGACCAATGAAAAAGAAGAGAGAACCCAGAAATAAAGTCACTTATCTACAGCCAGTGATCTTTGACAAAAGCAGCAAGAGCATACACTGGGGAAAGGACAGACTCTTCAACAAATGGTGCTGGGAAAACTGGACATCGATATGCAGAAGAAAGAAACTAGACTCCTATCCTTCATCATATGCCAAAATAAATTCAAAATGGGTTAAAGATTTAAATTAAGACCTGAAACTATAAATCTGCTGGAAGAAAACATGAGGGAAACACTGCAAGAAATTGCTCTGGGTAAAAATTTCATGGAGAAGACTTTTAAAGCACAGCAAATAAAAGCAAATATAGACATATGGGACTATATCAAACTAAAAAGTGTCTGCACAGCAAAAGAAACAATCAACACAGTGAAGTGGCAACCAGCAGAATGGGAGAAAATATATGTGAACTATGCATAAGACAAGGGATTAATATCCAAAATATATAAGGAACTTAAATAATACAACAGCAAAAAAACAAATAATCTGATTAAAAATAGGAAAATGATCTGATTAGACATTTCTCAAAAGAAGACATACAAATGGCCAACAGATATATAAAAATGCTCAACATCACTAGCCATCAGGGAAATGTACATCAAAAGCACAATAAGTGGGATGATATTATCTCACTCCAGTTAGAATGGCTATTATTAAAAAGACAAAAAATAACAAATGCTGGTGAGGATGCAGAGAAAAGAGAACTCTTATCCACTGCTGGTGGGAATGTAAATTAGTGCAGTCATTATGGAAAATAGTATGGAGGTTCTTCAAAAAAATAAAAATAGAACTACCATACGATCCAGCAATCCCACTGCTGGGTATTTATTCAAAAGAAAGGACATTGGCATATCAGAGAGATATCTTCACCCCCATGTTTACTGCAGCAGTATTCACAATAGCCAAGATATGGAATCAACCTAGGTATCCATTGACAGATGAATGGATAGAAAATGTGGTATATATACACAGTGGAATACTACTCAGCCGTGAAAAAGAATGAAATCCTGTCATTTGCAGCAACATGGATGAGCCTAGAAGACATTACGTTAAGTGAAATAAGTCAGGCACAGAAAGATAGATACTGCATGTTCTCACTCATATGTGAGAGCTAAAATAATGATATTAAGTTGAACTTTTAGAAGTAGAGAGCATAATTGTGGTTACTAGAGGCTGAAAACGGGTGGAGGAGAGAGGATAGGGAGAGGTTCATTAACAGACACAAACTCACGGCTAGATAGAAGAAATAAGTTCTAGTGGTTTACACGTGCTAGGCATCTGTAATTAACAATAATATATAGTATGTTCTCAGACGGCTAGAAGAGAGATCAAATGTTCTAATCACAAAGAAATGGTAAAATTTTGCCTTGATGAGTATGTTAATTACCTTGATTTGATCATCATACATCGTATACATGTATTGAAATATAAATCTGTACCCCATAAATATGTACAAGTAATACATTTCAATTAAAAATAAATTTATCTTCAAAAACAATGGTTGCTTCGGATAGCTTGTATATTTATTCTTTGTCAAAACCATGATGCAGAGGAAAGAACCTTGAACATGGACTATTTCCTTGAGCAACTCTGAGTAACTCTTCGTTCATTCATCTGTAAAATTATGGGTTCCTTAAGGTACTTTTCAGTATAAAATTCTGTGATTACCATCTCAGATGTAAAAAGGAATTAAATGAAAGATGCCTTGAAACTAATGGGAGATCACATTTTTCGCTTTAACTTGTAACTTTTAATGTTTTTAAAGGAATTCAACCCTACTGAATATTCACCTCATATTCATTGTAGTTTATCGGGGTTTTTTGTACTAATTAATGTTTTAAGTAACTATGAGTCAGGTAATCTATGTAGCATGGCCTAATTCTGAGTATTACATCAAGTATCATACCAAACTATAGATGGGGAAATGGTGGAGTCTCCAGTTTTTAAGGCTAACTCAGTTTAATGGTTTTCATCTTTTAACCAGTGGTTTTTGGTCAAACACAATTTGCTTATAGAAAATATGTAAAACTAGTAAACATTTGATCTGTAAAACTGAGTGAAGTAGTATTGCTTGATTTATTGAGTTGTGGGTGGAGGAGTAGCCTGGATTTCTGACTGTGATATTGCTGTCCTCTCAATGCCATCCTGACACTCCTCTGTTGAGGTGCTGAGAGCTCCTTGGAGCACAGTGCCTAACCTAATCACCTTCTAAAAAGAAAAATGCCATAAGTCAGATAAGAACAGAGGGCCTCTTTTTTTTCACATAGTATCTGTACCATGGCATCATGTATATTACTGAGGCCAAATTGGGTTTAGCGCAACAGTCAGGATTTTTTAAAACCCGTAAAAGAACCCTGTTCACTTTTTCTTCCCATCTTCTAATCAAGCATCACTCTATGATGAGTGTTTAGTTAGGCTTTTACGCAGGTAATTCATGGATTTAGTCCCTTGCAGCAGGTTTTCATTTTCATTAACCCTAAGGCTGAGTTAGTTATTCATTCTGTGAACCTTTCAAAGCACCTATGCAGACCACTGCATCAAAGCATTATCCTCTCTCTTTTTATGTGTCTTATTCCCCTACTAGGCAGTAAACTCTAGTTTACAGAGATTATTTTATTTTATCACTGTTTTATTTCTTGAGTCTGGCCCAAAGAAGTACAAAAATATATTGTTGAATGAATGAATGATTGAAAACACCACTCTATCACAAGGAATTGTATCTATTTCTTTATTACCAGCCTGAGGTCATGAGCATCCACCTGGATTTTGGCCTTAATAGAGAATTTGCCTGCTTTGTTGATTTATGGTTAATCCATAGCATTACCCTTTAACATAGTTATTTGTAGTTGGTGATTAAGTTCTGTGGACTTGTGATTAAGGAGCAATTAATTTTCCATACTTAACAACACTAATGAAATTTCATGTGAAATGAAAAGTAACTACAGAATTAGCATTTGCATCTGCTTAACAGCTTGTCTTCATTTTATAACAAACAGAAATAAAGTACTTCAAGCCCCTCCTCGCCAAGTCTCAAGGATGGGATGTAAAGAGCTAGATAAAGACAGACAGGCAGGCGGACAGACAAATAAGCAGGGAAGACTAACCTAAGTTATTTTAAATATATTTACAGAAACAGGCTATCAGATTTATTGCAGATATACCGGATAATAGAAAAAATTGAATAATTTATCCAGCAATTTTCCACATAAGCAATATTATTAAAATGAAGACATGAAGGAAGAGGTTATAGAGGAGAATATATAGAGTCCATGAATAAATGCATTAGGCAGCAGAGATGGTGAATGTTTTAGTAGGTTTAGACTAGGTTTAAAAAAAGAAAAGAAATAAAAAGTACTCAATTTTTGTGAAGTCTTAAAATATCTGCCAAGTGAAAGAATTACCATGAGTGGGAAAGTGTTTCCCCATCTTATTATTGCTACTAACGTTTTCAAAGACTAAAAGCAAGTCTTTGTCATCATACTATTCTGGAAAAAAATACAAGAGAATGACAAATCAGGAGGGTGGGAATAGGGAACGAGGAAGGGAGGAAGAACAAGGTTAGCAAGCCAGACAAACGTGTGCATGAAGAAAACTGAGCAGAGACCCTGACTTCCCTGTGATGATTTACATGTTTGGTGGGAAAAAAAGAGTCTTCACGTTCATATTTTTCCCATTACCCCATTTTGTCCTTAACATGGACAATTGTATAAATATCATTATTATTATATTTCCATCAAATACTATTTTAAAAAACATACTGACTTTTAAGCACAGTTAAAAGAACAAAAACTTATCGTTGCCATTTTCTCCAAGAGGAAACCTAGATGCTAGCTAAGCAGGCATGGATCCTTCAGGAGAGTCCACAATACATTCAAGCCTCAAATACTATTTTAAAAAACATACTGACTTTTAAGCACAGTTAAAAGAACAAAAACTTATCATTGCCATTTTCTCCAAGAGGAAACCTAGATGCTAGCTAAGCAGGCATGGATCCTTCAGGAGAGTCCACAATACATTCAAGCCTAAAATCCTGAATAATAAATGTTTGGTTTTTATTAAGAAGTAAAATAGGACAGAGCCTCTGATTTAAACAAAGACAGTTTTTACGACGTTAGAAATAGATAATCCCTCCATTTATGGATATTTTGGAGAAAAAAGAGTTTTTTGAGTATGAAATTATCAACTCTAATTGTTTTTTAAAAGAGACAAGCAGGTGGCAGTCACAAATGGCAAACACTGAGACTCAGTGAACACTCCTGAAACCAATCAGAAGAAAACATGAATTTTCTTGTCTGGTTAGTAGCTGCTATGTCTGAGGGCTGTACGTGTGCCTGTGCCATGCGTGTTTCTTGTTAATTCTGTTATCTGTGCTATTGAGTAAATGCAGAGGTATGGAAAAAGCATGTTTGTCTTTGATTTTGCTTTTTTTTTTTTTTTT
>NW_007726443.1:503437-509958 GCF_000696425.1 Galeopterus variegatus | reverse complement strand
CCATTTTGCTTTTTTTTTTTTTTTGGTCTTTTGTCTTTTTTCCGTGTCCGGCAACGGATCGCAACCCTCAGTGTTGCCCCCGTACCGGACCGGGGACCGGCAACGGGATCGCAAGCCTTGGTGCTGCTCCCGTGCCTCGCTCAGCCAGTGAGCGGGAGCCGGTCTGTATGTGGGATCCGAACCCTCGGACGGGAGGGCCGCCGCACTTCCCAAGCGGCGAACCATCCAGTGCGCCACCGGGCCGGCCCTGATTTTGCTATTTTTTTCTGGATAAAATTGCCTCTGCTCTTTCACGTTCTTGGAGATTGTGTTTGTTTTAGTAAGTTGACCAGATACTAAGTATTTGTGTTTTGAGCACCAAATTGCTTCTCTTTAATAAGTTTGCTTAGATATATGTAAAATATAGTAAAATCACTGCCTTTTTGAGTGGAGTAGATGTAATATAAGTGAGTCTTTCTTTGACTCCCCATTAGTATCATTACTGAGCGTGCTTACTGTTTGATGCTGTCATGCAAAGATGCCATCAAGGTTCACTAAGTATAGGTTCTTTGACCGACATTAAGGGACTCCAAAATGCTATTTATTTTGAGTTACTTACTGACAATTCTGTTGCTGTAATTAAGTCTGCCATAGTAATGCTCCCTTCAACATTGCTTGTTCTCTGAATCCTCAGAATCAGATTCATAAAAATGGTGCACATTAAAAACGCAAACTGAAAGATTTTTAGTTTAAAATTTATAACAACTCTTTGTATCCAGGTTTGGACTCACTTTTAGTTTCTTAGATGTGATTAAAATAAACAAGATATTTACAATACTTACAGGTGAAAAAATGGAGTGTTTGATGTACAGGAAATTATGGAGGTTTCTAACAATTTTTAAAACTAGAAATAAAGTTCCATATGAAATTCTGACTCAAAGATAAAAAGTTGCTCAAGGTACACTGAGAGTGCTGTCTGTCTTCCTTTGTCAGCTGACATGACAGGACATGGGGGGAATACCTCAGAAACCACACTTTTATCTGAGCAAAACTATACGTCTGTCTTTCTCTTTCTCTCTCATATACATACAGCCACACTGGCCACCCACACACGTCCCGGACCTTTTCTAACAGTGTTCTTTCCATGATTTTTTTCTCTTTTTTTCAGTAGTAACTTTTCTTGGTGAGCTACCCAGGATTCCTTCTGCACTTCAGGCCACATGTGCAATAGGAAGTAACAGAAATAAAATCGTGACAGATGTCCCAAGTAAACAGAAACTGCTGACCCAGCTTCAGCACTTTCTCCTCCTCTAGCTACATTAGAGAATATGAAAATTCACCAAACACAAAATCTCTTTTAGGCCATGGAGATTTAAATGCAATTGTAAGCATTTTTGTTCCATTTTTTTTTTTTTTTTTTGGTTGGAACCCAGTTTATAGCAGAAACTTTAACACAGAGTTATTTAAGGACAGACTGACTATATCCCTTCTGAGAGCAAAAGGGAGAACTATTAACAATAATTAAGTGGAACATGGCACCATCTGGAACTATCTTGAACAAACAGGATGTGTGGTCACCCTACACAAGTAACATGTGATTCTGTGAATCATAGCACAGACCCTCACTGACCACACTGATGATGTGTTTAGTAAGACTGAACAACATTTGTGATGCTAAAACGTCCAAATTAAATGTGGCAGTAATGTTGGAAAACAGCAAAACTGAGAATATGATATTTTATGTCTTACCATATATACCACTTGGTACATTAAAAAAAACTATTATTAATTTATCTTATATGTATGTTACGCTTTCTGACGAGATTATAAAAAATAGGAGCCTAAAAAAAAATACAAGGTACCTATTTTGATACATTCTCAAAGAGGTGGTCCTCAAAAAGAAATCTCTGTCCCTAACAAAGAAAAACTTAGATACATTTCTTCTGTTTTCTATGCCTGTAATTTTCACCTCAGGGGCACATTAAAGTTTGTATATCAAATGACTATTGGATAAAGAATCATGATTAATAAACATTAACAAGCCTGAGTCTCAATGTTTAAGGAGTCCTTTTTAGAATGATTTGGCATTTCCCCTAAAAATGTGCTAATGGGTTGGATGTAGGCTCCGTAACACATGAATCAAACTGTTCCTCACCTCAGACTAAAAAGGACTCTATGGGGATTCTGCTGAAAAGAGGGCAGTTATTGATGGATGATATGTGCTCCAGGTATAGGATGGAGAAGCTCCCATGAACTCATGCCACATACTAGGGTACTGCAAAAAGTTTCTGGAAAATATAGAATTAAAAGATAATACAAATCTTTACATGAACTGTTTAAAGTAGACTTGTATTTGCTGATCCTGATCTGTTAGATAAAGTCCTAACACAATAGCCTGGCATTAAAGGGCCTCCCTAAATACCTGCTTTTCTACTATTATAGCCCAAACAACCAGCCCCAACTAAACTTACACCCTAGCCAGTCTGACAAATTCATTGTCCCCAGAAAAAAAATTATTTGAAAAATGTTTATTACTTACCTTTCTTAGGAGAGTTTCCTATGAAACAAGACTTTAAAAAACTGAGATTTGCATGCAGAAAGTTTGATGAAAAGGTCTCTGGAGAGCATCTATAAACAAGCAATGGAAAAAAGGATTAGACAGAGGGAAAAGTTGATGGTGATGTGGCTACAACAGAGACCTCAGCCAAAGCCACAAGAAGCTCTGGAGTTGGGCTGGCCTGTGGAGTTCTCTCACATTGAGCTGAGGAGACTGGCCTTTGTACCTTCACATTAATCAGTCACTGGGGACAAGTTGTCATAACCTTGGGTGACACAGGTCCTATGGATCGAGGGCAGTTCCCAGACAAGGACTTAGCTGTGAATTTCAGCAGCCAAGGAAATGAGTGCCTGCGTCCTGAAGCAGGCATGTGAGTGGTGCACCTGCATTCACTACACCACTGTCACCTAGAAAGACACTTCGATCTTTCTTCTTCCCTTCTATGGGACTCGACTTATCCTTGTGGCAAAGGCCAAATGCCACCCACTATTCCTTTCCTGGTCCTACCACCTAAGCTAGGGAAAGTTTCCAACCTTCTGAACCCCTTTATCATATCATGAGAGCTCAGCGCACACCTGATCGAAAGCACAGGTGTGTAGAGCAGAGATTGAAAGACAACCCCACCCCACTTAGGCAATATTTCTTTTTTTGCAAGGTTGATATGCATGGGGATTTTATTTTGGATCAAAAAATAAGGAGGGTGCCTGGCACCTAAGACACAGAGATAGATATTTTAAAAAACACAAACCATAAAGGCAATGGCATTGAGTTTGTTCTCATGTGGTTTCATAAACAACTCCACTTTTATGGCAGTTAGAACCAGTAGTTTAAGGAGATATTTTCAAGAGTGTTTTATGATACTTGGGGTTCAAGTAGAGCAGTTTCTAGAGCTGATGTGACACTGAGTGACACAAGTTAAGGACTGTGTCTTTTCTCCAACTGTTCTACAACCACTGTGCAGCCCTTGCACTCCAAGCAGAAGGAACAATAGGACATTCAAAGGTTGAACAATCTCATGGAGGGTACTGGCAGCCACTGAAGAGACTTTTTCAAGAGTCTTACAGTTACCAATGAGAAAGCTGGAGCAGAAAAGATGAATGTGCAATTCATAAGCACATTTGAGCAACTCTCTGGAAACTTTCATGTGGCTTTCATCTTTCTGTGGAAAGATGGCTGGGTTTATGATCTGATTCATGCCGTAGGGGGTGGAGAGGAGTGGAGCTGCCCAGTTAATGGAATTCAGGCATGGATTCTAGTGTGAGCTAACTTGAAAATCTCAGGTTCGCCTGGAAGTTATCACATAATGTGTTGGAGACTTTGACTGTTCATGTACGTATCTTCTCTCCCTAACTAGATTAAAATATCGTTGCGGGAAAGGTAAAAACATTTTTTTTAATGTTTTTCCTTCACAAATCTTTAATGATTAATCCATAGATTAATGGCTCTAGATCTCTTAGGGTCCTGACGGATGTTATTATTTACCTAATTCTTATTTGCAGATCTGGGCTTAGTAACTAAACAATCATAATGGGTGTTTTCTCAAGAGTCATCACCCAGTGATTAGTGTCTTTCTCTACAAGCTTTTTTTTTTTTTTAAATTAAGATCAGAGTCCCTCTGCCGTTTTTCATCTTCTTCTAAATGTCTCATGTTCCTGTATTCACATTTCCCCAACACTAACAATTACCTCATTGTGGAATTGAATCATCACTCCACCAAACCTACATGGCATATAGGATCATTGAGCTCTCCGATGCTGGTGACATTAACCCAATTCAAGGGTATTTAATAGGTTTGTTCCACAGACAAGAGAGTGAGTTAAATATGGGCCTAGACTGTGCTGCTTTTTAGTCCTCTTGCCTTATGCTCTTGGATTTCTGTTCTTTCCCTACATGTTTTGGCAATAAAACTGAATATTGATAAGGCATTAGTTGGTACAATCCCAAATATTTTCAAATGGTGAGTGTGAGGAACAAGAGGTTAATTGAACAATTAGTGTGAGAAAAATGTTATGGGAATACCCATGGGATTGTAGGTTGGTTGGTTTGGTTTTCTTATTCTCTTTTGCCAAACATAGCAAATTCTCACTATACAAAGTCTGCTCAATCTAAACTTCAAAAATGACCTCCAACATAAATACTTTGTTCAAGATGTGGGAACCAGTTCCTGAATTTTAACTGGGCCAAAGAGACATATGTGTATGCATATCCATGATATTCTCATAAATACATAATATGTTACATATACAAATGTTTTAAACTTTTTTCATAATGAACAATATGTAGACAAACACAGAGACTAAGACAAGTGCAAACATAAATAGGAGAGGATTCTAAATCAAATCTATGGAGAAAAATGGATGGTGCCTTTAGGGGGTCAGTAATTTGCTTGGTGTTAGGACCTCGATGCTTGGAACTTACGTAGTTAAAGGAGAGTTTTTGACTCGACAAGTCAGTTAATTGCATCACTTTTTACTTTTTTGATGAAGATACAGGCTTAGAAATGCAAGAGAAGGCAAAGAATCTCCCTTTTTTTTAAGTTAACAGCATTGTCCTGGCAAAGGCTTAACTGTTCCTTGAACTGCCAAGTGGCAGTGAGCATTAGGAAAGCATCTTGTGAGGGAATATTCTATTCCATGACACCGAGAAAGCGTCTTTATCATTGGTTATCCTCTAGGTGACTCCCTTATCTGACCTAAGTCTTCTTTCTGCAAAGCTTTTGTTCAGGCATTTCCTTCCTACCACTACTTACTAAAATTGAGAAGGTCAAAGTGCAAATGGTAATTGCTTTTGGCACTTTAGAAAATGGTTTTCTTTCTGTACCTGTCATTTTCTCTAAAGCTTTCTTCTGCTGAGTCTTTATCAGTTGTGCTTTGTACTGTGGATCAACACATTCAGGACCCCTCTGCCTGCTAAATCCCTTTCCAGTATTAGGAAGTTTAAAACCCAGTGAAGTAGCCCAGTGTACATATGTTTTCCATGTTATATTCCTGGTGAAAAGGGAGAAGAAAGTGAGTAGAAAACAAGATTTTCTTTCTGCATTTATGGTGCAATCATAGAGTAGTTGAGATTGGGGGTGGGCTCATAGAGTAGAGACACAAGACATTAGGGGGGAAACTTAAAAGAAGAAAAACACTTTAGTACTATTTTTCTCTGTTTAAGATCACTGTGAAACAAAGAGAAAAACTATATCAGTGGTCCGCCTTTTCAAAACTAATGCATCATTCTATTTAGATTTCTAATTGCCATTCTAATCCTTCCATGTGCCTGAACTACTGCCTCATTTCTCCTGTCAGTGTTTTCCAATGACTTGACTTTTCTTCCTGCCTTGGTTATTAATCTAGAGCTGGGGTTGGATTTATCTCTGCTCACCTTTATTCCTTTGTAGTTCAGTTGAGCTATTTGTCCCTATCCACTGCACCTACCTCATGGAAAACCAGAAGAAAGGTGTTCTGAGTTAAATTCAGTTAGACCTGCTCCTAATTTCCTTCAGGCATGCCACCCATCATTACTTTGAGCCCTTACCAATATGGACAATGAGAATATTCATTACTGAATTAAGAATCTTTTTCAATTTTCCCCTCCACCTCCACTGTAACAGCAAATAACAATTTTTGCTGTCATTTGAACATGTAATTATACCTCGAAGCTTTTTTTCCACAAGTACCAAGTTCTATAGGGAAAAAAATAACTCATATTTTACAAAACTGACTCAAGTTTTACAAATTAATGGAAAGGAAAGAAATTCTGAAGGTATTTGCAATCCAGCAGTCTTTGAGGGGAAAAAATATATATTTCAATCTGGATTCACTAATTTGCCAAAGTGGCTCTTGTTTCCCTGTAGCGATAGGAAGAAATATTATAGTAATACTTTCACTCCTATAGCCCTTTTATCCCAAGATCATAAATATGCTGCAACCATTAATTAATTAAGTGTTACAGCCTTACTAGTGAAGTAAGTGAGTTTCCGTCTCCAACTGTGGCCAGT
>NW_007726443.1:499930-503016 GCF_000696425.1 Galeopterus variegatus | reverse complement strand
TTTTTTTCCACAAGTACCAAGTTCTATAGGGAAAAAAATAACTCATATTTTACAAAACTGACTCAAGTTTTACAAATTAATGGAAAGGAAAGAAATTCTGAAGGTATTTGCAATCCAGCAGTCTTTGAGGGGAAAAAATATATATTTCAATCTGGATTCACTAATTTGCCAAAGTGGCTCTTGTTTCCCTGTAGCGATAGGAAGAAATATTATAGTAATACTTTCACTCCTATAGCCCTTTTATCCCAAGATCATAAATATGCTGCAACCATTAATTAATTAAGTGTTACAGCCTTACTAGTGAAGTAAGTGAGTTTCCGTCTCCAACTGTGGCCAGTGCTCAGAGAAAGGCTGAGTCTTCCCTAATGCAGCTAATTAGGCACTGCTACACCGCTAGGGAAAATTTCTGATCCCAGCTGGAGATCAACTTGTGCCCTGAAGAAATGGAATTTGATAGCCCTTCAAGTTTTCATCCTAACCTCTGTCCCTGCTGTTGATATTCTTAGTCATATCCATATCTAGTTCTTTTTGGTCTGTTACAGTGCTGTTGGTCCACAGGGCATCCAGGGTTGACAAGAAATCACAGACGAAAAGCACATTGTGTTAAAACAAACAAACGTGCTCACCCTCTATTTTTTAGTGTGAACCTCCATCTGTGGCAAGAATACATACTTAATTGGTGTTGTGATCACCCCACAGAGGGGAATGAACCCAGCCCTGACCCCTTGGATTTGGTTTGGATGGTGACACTGATAACACAGCAAACACACCAAGGTTTATGCAAAGGTTTATTATCCACATAATGAAACTCTCCGGGGAGAGTAGAGCTGGCTCCCATGCTAGTCCAAAAATGGCTTAAAAGAGCAGGAATGAGCATGGGGTTTTATTTAAGGTGGTTAAGGGGCGGGGCTGGGCGAGGGCCCCACGTGAATGATTGGGGCTTGCTGGTTTGAACTTCCTGCCAGTGCCTAAGAAGAAAACCTGTAGACTTTCTTATCAGCTTGCCCATATGGGGGCAGAGAGAAAGAGGGAGGTGTGGAGCTCGAATGCCATGAGCAGTCAAACATCAAAAATTAAGCCACTCTTTATAATCAACATTCTGCATAAAATTTCCAGATTGTACAAAGTTGCTATGTGTATGCACTCTATGAAAGAATTTGATATTAAGAGAGAAGTTTTGGAGGTATGAAAGAAATAAATAATTCAAAGTACCCAAGACTTTTGACTGGGAAGATATGAGCACAGAATCTTGGTATAACAATCGTAGAATCNACCTGTAGACTTTCTTATCAGCTTGCCCATATGGGGGCAGAGAGAAAGAGGGAGGTGTGGAGCTCGAATGCCATGAGCAGTCAAACATCAAAAATTAAGCCACTCTTTATAATCAACATTCTGCATAAAATTTCCAGATTGTACAAAGTTGCTATGTGTATGCACTCTATGAAAGAATTTGATATTAAGAGAGAAGTTTTGGAGGTATGAAAGAAATAAATAATTTAAAGCACCCAAGACTTTTGACTGGGAAGATTTGAGCACAGAATCTTGGTATAACAATCGTAGAATCTATGTACTGAGAAAGAAAAAGGCCTTCTCTTTCTAATACACTTTAATAAATGTGGCTAGGCTCATATAGATTCTTTGGGTTCCTGGCTTTCTCATTTGGCCCTTATCATTAGAACATAACTGTCATTTAAAGAATCACCATATTACTCTTATACCATCCCTAGGAATTCAGGGACTAGGGTTATTCCTTGCCATTTAACAACAGTGGAAGTGGTATCAAATAAGGGACTTAACCCAGGGACACGTATCATGATTCTAGCTTGACATTAATCTTCCAAACCCAAATGCTTCTTCCCACATTTATTTGCCATAATTTCAAGAATCATACATGCCTGATTTTTCCCCCTCCTAGCTTTGTAAAAATCATTTTGTCTGGTCCTTATTTGGTCTTATAATTTGATTTACAGTAGAAAGGAAATTCAGCCAAGTTATTTTAAAAGATTAAATTTAGGGCCGACCTCGTGGCTCACTCGGGAGAGTGCGGTGCGGGGAGCGCAGCAGCGCTCCCACCTTGGGTTCAGATCACTGGCTGAGCGTGGTGCAGATGACACCAAGCCAAGGGTTAAGATCCCCTTACCGGTCACAATAAAAAAAAATTTTTTTTAAAGATTAAATTTATAGCAAGGAAAGTTTTGAAGAGAATGTCTGAGTAAATTAAATAATCTCATCAGATATTCCATGAACAAAACGAATTTCTCAATAATCCAAATTTTTCATTATTTTCTCACATTGCAACACAAAATAATATAGTAAGCAACATGTCTCTCCAGGCCTCTGCATCCACTCTTAGTACCTTTTTTTGGTTCTCTCATTACTACCAAAAAAAGTTTCTTATTGTTTAAGTGCTTTGTGTTTCTCCTCTCTTCTCCCTTATCACAAACTTCTCTCAGGAAATTATCTGATAACTGCTAAATATAAAATTTTGTTTTTCTTTTATCATTACATACATAAGGCAATTTGATTTATTCTCACTCATTCAGCAAAAATTTATTGAGTGATATTATATTGTGGGCTCTAGCAAAGTTAGACTCACAGAGTCCCTGCCCTCATGGAGTACAGCTTAAGGGATAGTACCAGCATTCTCTCTTCATGTAAGGTGAAGATTTCCTGATCTCCCAAATGTCTCAGAGCTAGTAAGTGGAAGAGTCAGTATTCAAATACATGCCTCCATGATTCTAAATCCCACAGCCTTCAACAGATCCTTATGAGGTAGCAAGGAGATGTTTCTAAGTTTAAATTCATTCAACTCATAGAGGAGCTGCTAATTTTACAGACGGAATCGAATATTAGAGAGCAGGCCTTACCTAAATTTAAACAATTGCATGCCAACTAACCTGTCCCACTTCACTACATTTTGAAGGCTGGGGGTTTTTAATTTATTTTTCTGAATGTTTATGTAACCTTTTTACAATGTTCCTTTAGGCTATAAAAAGCCTCAGTAGAGGTTTGTCTGTTGCTAAAGGCAAGGAAAACAGGAGTTGGCTCCAGGCATAGTTATTAAATAAATAAATATATATATATAT
>NW_007726443.1:496800-498930 GCF_000696425.1 Galeopterus variegatus | reverse complement strand
TTTTTTTTTTTTCAAGAAGAAAATAGCCACGAGAAAGCCAGTTTCCTAAATAGGATGTGTTGGAATTTTTGTTCCACTCATGACTGATAGTGGCACCAAACTAGGATTATCGTTTTGGACATCTTAAAAAAAATTAAAGCCCAAAATAAGTCTATAAAAGAACATTGAAGCAAGCAGACCTCATATAAATTCCTAGGATCTAACACAGAATTCATTTCAAGGCTGACCATTTGCAGATCATCTTAATGTGTGTTTACTCAGTTACTGATATGCAAAATGCCCTGTCACCAGTACAGTTGTTGGTTTATCTGGCATATGCTACATAACACCGTTGAAGAACAAGCCACTTGACTTTGTGTTTGAAAATGTTAAAGAAGAACTACACTCCACAATTTTTATTCTACTTAACAACATCTTTGCTGTTAAAAATGATCAACTCTGAATGAACTCACATTTTCTTGCTTTGTGTTGCCAAGGAAATGGCCCAATGTTAGATCAATTTTTGTCCACGTTAAACCAATTCAAGAACAAGGTTTGAAAAAGTGGATGGCTACAGAAGAACTGTATTTTCATATGTTACACTCTGCTGAAAAGGCATTGGCATAGAGTGTTTTGACTTTTTAAAATGTTCTTGAGATTTGAATGGCTGGTCATTGTTGTTATGTCTTGCTTAAATTCTCAGCAACCTGCCAGAAAGGGGAGGTATATTCAGTCAGTCAAAATATAAAACATATAAAATATTTCAAAGTAGAGTGAAACAATCTTAAACTGGTTTGTTTTTTTTTTTAACAATCTGTATTGTACCTTAAATCCCAATACCTCATTTTGAGGATAAAAAGTCTAAATGGAACAGGAAATGATACAACATGAAATTATTTCCATAAAAATGAAAATTACTGGAGAGAAGAAACTAATGTTTGAGACTGAAACTTAGAGTCCTATTTGGCAGCAAGGATCTCTTCCTGAGAAAAAGTTTATCTGCAGTCTACAATTTTCTTTAATGATATTTTTCACAATTAAAATATGGAAGAAAGCTATGATCCATTTTCAAAATAAAGGAAATCAAAACCCGAGGAAATTTGCCCAAATAGATAGTAGTGTACGTTATATATTGGATTTTTATTTATTAATTTATTTACTTATGATACATTTTAAGTGGGGACAACTTTTAAATTCCATTAGTTATTAAATTAGCTTTCTGATTTTTTTTCTTTTTTTTAAATTTGGCTATGTGTTCAAAAAGCTCATGTTTCCCAATGGATAATATGGTTAAATATCAGCTAACTTGGTATATTTTAACAGAAAGGCTTAGCCTCAGTATTTTCCTACTCATTCAGCATTTATAAGAAAAATACTCATTTTTTACAAATGCTGGAAGGAACAAAGCCAAAACCTTAAACTGTTAATATGGACCCAAAATGTACACAGCCACAGCATATGCCCTTTGCCATTCACAAAACATATGCTAATTGGAAGTAAATATCATCCATCCATGACTGGACTTGCAAACTCGAACTGTTTTATAAATAACAAAAAGGATAACTTCTTTTCTTATCAGCAGAAAGGAGAAACATCACCAGTGGCCCTATTAATTTATTAATCCATACTCGATTATTTTTTTGACTAAAGAAAAGTTATGCTTTTCTGTTATCATTTGCGTTAATGAGAAGAAATGTAGGTAAGAAATTAAGAAAGAACATTAGATAATTTCTCTATGAATGTTATGTTCATAAAAGAGAACGTGTATTTAAATCATAAAAGCCACATGTATCCATTTTAATTATTTATTGGTTCCCAAGTTTACTGAATTGGTTTGTCAAATAAAAATGATGTTTCTGAATACTCAGAGTTTTTTAATGAGTTGCAGATACATGAAGAAGTCAAATGACCTGAAAAAATTTTTTTTCTGAGTTCCTAGTATCTTAATAGTATTTATAGTTGGACAACTTTGGACCAAGCTGAATGTCACCATGTCTATATGTAAGATAAGATGACTTTTTGGTCTAATGGTACTCTCCTTCAGTGCTGCTTCTTTCACATCTGGTCGCCAAAGAGTCGCTCTGTCACCCTACAGCCTGCTAATGAGATCCCCCATTTAATTAATACCATAAGAATTTTAATTCTGACTGA
>NW_007726443.1:492911-495411 GCF_000696425.1 Galeopterus variegatus | reverse complement strand
CTATTATACTGTCAGCATTCATTGTGCTGCAAAATTGAAATGTATTAGAATGCTGCAGGAACTGCTTGCCTTTCAAACTCCTATATACTTTTTCTATGACTTTATGGCAAGGTCAAGTGAAGTTGGAGGTTTCAAGAGGTGAATGGGAAAAATGAAAGAAAATATGACTCCTTTATTAAATGGGTAAAATAGGTTGATAATAGATGGCACCAAAAAAAAAGACTATAAAGCTTCTTTCAGCTCCATCTTTACAAATATAGTGAATGTGAAATCTGGGGCAAGAAACTAAGAGGGAGGAAATAAACTAGTCTATTAAATATATACAGTTTATGTATGTTAAATATATAGAGTTTACTGGATTTTCCCCAGCACTACCGAACACTGGACAAGTTTTCCACCTTTGAATGCTCATAAATTAAGAATCATTGATACTGAGAAAGAAATTCTATACCTTAGTATATGAGTATAGGGAAACAGAGAACCTCTCTAAATTTCTATCTAATACACAAATTGAAAAAGTTTATATTAAACCTCCACAAGAACAATACAATTCTATAAAGAGCAACAAATAACAGACTGTTTATTCCAGTAATTCCGTGGGACAAAATTGATAGTGTAAAGTAATGTGTATAAATCTATGAAGCTTGAACTTACGCTCACAAAATCGCCTTAAAAGATGTGATCCTGATTCCACAGCTCCATGGACAGTACAGAAATGTCATGGAAGGCCATGCCCAGACAATGAATGATACAACTACTTTTAACATCTTTATCCATTAAGAGTAGGTAGACTCATTAAATTAGCAAATGACACAAATCGAGAGGGGTCATTTGAACACCTTGAGAAAGTGTCCACAACTGTGTACAACAGCATAAAGCCTACTGGGAATACATCCATAGACTAAACTAGTGAAAAACAAACCTTATAAGACGTAGAGATATTAAAGAGCTTCAAGGAGTTGTAGTTAATAAGAGTTTGATCATAATATATCAGTTTAGCCGTACATTTTCCTAAATCAAGCATGATTCTGAAGTAGAACTGGATCATAGAAGAATCACAAAGCAACCCTCCCTTCAAATAAAATATAAATGGCCAGTGTAGCTAAAGACAGATGGTGAAAATGACCAGTGAGGAAAGCTTATTTAGGGTAAATGACTTAATTCAATTTAACAAAGAATTATTGAGTGTCTTTTCAAAGCCGGGCTCTAGCCGAGGAAGACTAAAAGGAGATACAATCTTGGCTTCCCATTATAGTAATTTCTTTGTATCTGTTGTTAAGAGGTCTCTGAGAGTCAGATGGACAATTTAATGACAAATCACAGAGGTTCCTTCTGAAAACAAGGGCAGAATATTTAGAAAACTTTTCTTCAAGTATAATGAAAGAAATATCTGAAGAATAGGGAAAAAGATTGTAATAGTCGGCAGAGAGTTTGAACCTGGGTGGAAGAATGAAGTCAATTCCTACCCAAGCTGAACCACTGATAAATAGTATGTATAAAGTGTGGACTGGTAAAGTTTTTTAGGTATCCTTACACAAAAGGTGGTGACCAGTTGATCTCTATAGTTTCTTAGGAGACAAAAAATAAATTAAAAAAAACCAAATCCCTTTCAGGTCAAAAAAATATACATATAAAACAGACTTGAAAAGAACCTTACAAAGCCATTTGCTTATGTTCTAGACAGGTGAATTTTAAAGTAGGAGTGGGCAATTTGTGGCTTCCGTGCCAGTGAGAAAGCCCATTAAGGCAGTGGTCGTATCATTGTACAATCCTGAGGGTCAAGTTTTCTTTTCCTTATCCTATCATCCTTTCCTTTCCTTTATTCTTTTATTTACTTATTTGTTGGTCTCCCTTTCTTTCATTCCTTTTTTTTTTTTTCTCTGATACAAGAGAATGCTCTGTTCATGAGAGCTGTTCTATATTAAAGCAGGTAACCAAAGAATTGTCATCTGAAACAGTGGCTTTCATACGTGGGCATGCACCAGAGTCGCCTGGAGAACTTGTTAAAACACAGATTGCTGGCCTCCACACACATCAGAATTCTCCACATCAGAATTTCCGATTCAGTAGGCCTACAGGAGAGCTTGAGAGTTTGCCTTTCTTACAAGTTCTCAGGTGATGCTGAAGCTACTGATTCTGGCCACAATTTTCAGAAACACTGTTCTGCCCAGCTTCAAAGGTCCCAAAATCTGAGTACTGAAGGAAACTATGGATGTAATCATCAGTTTGAAACTGCAATCTTTACATAAAATATCACTAATATTCAGCCAATAAATATCTGTATGTCCACATCAGTATTTTCCATATCTGTTTCAATTTTTCCATGCCAGGGCCAAATTAAATCTTTTCAACATTACCCCAGAGCACTGCCCATGAAGTATCCATACATTTCAAATTCTATACCAAAATTATTCCTGCTGAGAAGAAAAGTGTAAAGATTTTAGGCTTAACCCAAATATTGAACTTTCAACCATAACATGCATAATTAGCAACTAGTAAC
>NW_007726443.1:485411-487911 GCF_000696425.1 Galeopterus variegatus | reverse complement strand
ATGGTCAAGGGAACAATAATGATGCAAAGGATAAGTGAGGAGAAGGTTTGAAGGGAAGCAGCAGCCCCAGAAATGTCCAACAGGACTAATATTCCAAGCCATGGTTGGACTTCAGCTAAACTCCTTCAACACTGGTCCCTGCTACTATTAATCAAAACCAAATGACCTGAGCAAGTCATATCACCTCACTGAAACTCTTTTATCTTATCTATATATGTAAGAGTTGTAATAAATAATTTTTGTCATTTTTATTTCCTAAATGTGATATTAGAAGTCATGAAATGCAAAGGAAAGTAGGAAAAAAAGTGTGAAGTTTATCCAGAAGTACAAAAATTTGTATATGAAAGGTAGAAAGATTTTAGACAAGTTGTACTGACCTCTTTTCACAACATCCATGAGAATTTTCTTGAGGTGAAATGAAAATAATAATGAAATCAGAGGTTTTCTTCTAAAACATCTAAGCCTATTATTTTCTCTCAGTATAGGCAGTCCAAATTAGACTATAGCTGTTTCCTTTTAGTGGTATAAGTAACATCTATCTCTATCTTTTGACTGTAAGTTCTGTAATGACAAAAACTATTTCAGTATAGGCAGTCCAAATTAGACTATAGCTGTTTCCTTTTAGTGGTATAAGTAACATCTACCTCTATCTTTTGACTGTAAGTTCTGTAATGACAAAAACTATTTATTTCAGGTTCTCAGTTATCTATTCCCAGAAATTAGTACAGTACCTAGTGCTTAACGGATACATAATAAGTATTTGTTGAATGAGAAGGATAAATGAATCACAATGGCAAACACAAGTGTATCATAAATCTTTCTTTCCCCTAATTTGGTAGAAAATGGTGTCAAGTGGAAGGCCCTAGGAAATTACAATGGCAGGTATCTTATTACAGTAGTTTGAAATACATGTATCTTGATTTTCATGTAGTTCTTCTTTGAAGATAATCTTGGGAATTTAAGCAAAATCCATTCAGCCAGGGCTGAGTTTCTCAAAAATGTACCAATTATATAATTACATTTTTGCTAACTAAAAATAAGGATGTCCTAATATTTGGAGTAGTTGTGTGACTTCAAGTTTACTAAAATAATACAAATCAAATATAGCAGAATTTGTAAGTTCTGAAAAGAAAAAAGTCAGCTGGGCAGGTAAATCTTTCACTACTTTGGAAATGTAAAAATGCTTAAAGTTTCATTCTTCATTACATTTTATGAGAACTAATTTAAAGTTTTTTTAATAAAAACACATCTTATTTAAGGTCACTTCAATTGAAAAAGGCACCCCCGTCAGACTAGATAAGTGACTTATCACAATGAAAAAAGAAAACTTTTTTCTTCCTTAAAATAGTACAAAACCAAAATGCAAGATCTCAGCTGATGAAGCACTAAATAGCCTTCACCCGCAATAGAAATCAGCAATATTAAGGTGCACAGTGCAATATTTAACTTAGCCTTGTTACACAAATCCAACCTTTTTCTTCTAATGCACTCTTCATTAAAAACAGGAATTAAGCAATATAGCTTTAAATGGGCTTAAACCAAAACTTAAAGTGAATGAAATCTCAGTTTTTGTCCCAGGTATTACATAACGATTGTACAACTCTACTATAGGACAACATGTCTAAATATTAAAGAAAATCCTTATTGAAATAGATATGAAGAATTTCCATTGTTTGTAAGGAGATTTTGTTTATATTTTGGCTTTCCCTGTGCCATTTTGACACTATAAAAGTTCTAAACTGGAAAAGCCATGAGGGGAAGACCTAGCATAATATGTGGCCAAAACATTTATTACAGAGAGAAGAGCAAGGCACAGAGTGCGACAGATCTGTGCAGGCGACTTTTCTAAAGATTTAGATTTTTAAGAGCGTGGTTGTACTATCATTTAGTGATAGCAAGGGTGAACACTTCCTTATTCTCTCACATTTAAACAATATCCAATGCACAAATAATTATACAGTTTTGTATATATTAAGCCATATTCTACGTAGTATTTGGGATACTTGATGTGTGGTTTCTAACATCAAAAAAATGCAACTTTAGTACAGAAAATACACTGGAACCAAATAAGAGTTTGAAGCAGAACATTGTAAATGTTGACTTTAAGAGGATTTTTAAAGACTAAAGGGTTATTAAGTATCATATTATTAAAGAAGATCTTTTGATGAGAAAAAAATGTTCCAGGTTTATACAGAATAAAAGCAGACTAAAAATTAGAATACATATCATGTTACTTTTTCATACATATACACATGGGAAAATACTGCAACTACATATAAGATTATATATCCAATTGTCAGCAGTATTTTCTCTTAAAAGATTTTGTCTTTGGGCCGGCCCGGTGGCGCACTGGATAGTGCGCCGCTTGGGAAGCGCGGCGGCGCTCCCGTCCGAGGGTTCGGATCCCACATACAGACCGGTTCCCGCTCACTGGCTGAGCGAGGCGCGGGAGCAACGCCGAGGGCTGTGATCCCGTTGCCGGTCCCCCGTCATGAAAGAG
>NW_007726443.1:465766-485401 GCF_000696425.1 Galeopterus variegatus | reverse complement strand
AAAAAAAAAAAAAAAAAAAAAAAAAAAAAAAAAAAAAAGATTTTGTCTTTTCCATTGTTTTTCTGTATTTTCTAGACACTCTGCACTAAATGTAAATTATTCTCTTGATTGGGGGGAAATGTTAAACACTATAAGAAATTCAAAAGATCGGCCGAGAATTTTGGGAATTGAGAAGTTGGAGAAAATCCATGAAGAAAATGTGATTTGATCTGAATTTTGATGAACAAGTGAAGGTGTCCGGGGGTGCAGGAAACAGCATGAATGGCACCCGGTGGGAAAGCATTGAGCTTGCTTGAGGAATGGTAGGGAGTCTGCTGCTAGGGCACAGGCAGGGTTGAGGGAGAAGTGTAGAATGGGACTCGGGAATGTTAGCCTCAAGTCAGTTATGAATAGCCTTCAAAGCCATGCTTTGTGCTTGACTTGGGTGTTGAGGGGCAGGTGGCAAAGAACACTGAAAGCTCATGAGAAGGGGACTCACACAATCAAAGAAGGTTGAAGGAGATTTTCCTGAAGGTAGCCTAAATTGGAGGCATAAATGCTAATTGGAGGCACAAAAAAGTTATTCAGAAAGTTTTCACAAAATACATTTGAGAGTTTCCTCAGACCTAATAAGAGTTAGGACAGGGAGTGAGAGATTTAAACATGGAGTTTTTTGTTCATTTTGATTTGTTTTGCTTGTTTTATGATTCACAGGTAAAATGAAAATAGGAAATAATATTTTTCTAAAAAAAGAGAGCTAATAGACAAAAAAAAGCACAGGGAAAGAGAAAATGGGTTAGTGTTGAGTGCATATCAAAAACACTATCTGAAGTGCAAGTATCTGAACTATGAGATGTGAAAGGTAGAGGAAAATAGGTGAAAAGAGAGTCCTTGAGGGCTTTATACCTCCTGTTGCTCCATGCAGGGAAAGTTACATGGAGCTGGACTGGTTGAGAAGAAGATCACGTGGTCAGTCTCCCCAGCAGTCAGGATATGGGGCCCTGTACCCAGGACAGCAGAGATGCTGTCTGGAGGGAAGGGTGGATTGGAAGTTAGAAGCAGCCTCCATGTGAGTTGGAGGAAAAAAGCCATAGGCAAATGATCATTCTTTAACAATAGACCAAGATGTAATTAATTTGGAGAATAGCTCCTGTGTGAAAATTAAGGAGATATTACCTGTTATGGACTGAATGTTTGTGTCCCCCCAAACTTTGTTTATTGAAGATCTAACCCCCAGTGTGGCCATATTTGGAGATGGGGCCACTAAAGTTAAATGAGGTCATAAAGGTAGGGCCCTGATTCGATAGGATTAGTATCCTTATAAGAAGAGACACCAGAGAGCTCACTTGCGCTTCTTCCTTGCACAAAGAATACCAAACAATGAGCACACAACAAGAAGGCAACCATATTCAACCCAAGGGGGAGAGCCCTCACCAGAAACCAACCCCGATAGCACCTTGATCTTGGACACTAGTTTTGAGAACTGAGAGCAAATAAATTTCTGATGTTTAAGCCATCCGGTCTGTAGTATTTTGTTATGGCAGGCTAAGCTGACTAATACATTATTTATTAATTGTTTGTTAGTAATACAGTATACTGGCTAAGAATATAGGCACTGAAGTCAGACAGCCTGAGTTTAAATCCCTGCACCACAACACATAAGCCTGCTGACCTTGGGTAAATATTTAACCTCTAAATTCTTCAATTTTCTCATCTACAAAGTGGGAGAATAAAATAACCTATCCCATTGTCTAATATGAGAATGAAATGAAATATTGTATGCAAAGTGTTTAGTGCATACTATGTACTCAATAAATATTTATTAAAAAGAAAGGAGCAAGATTATTTCACCTATCATAATTACAAATAAAATAAGCCACCCTGAGCTCTAAAATAGTTATGATGTGACTCACATTTCTAGGTTACATCTCATTTAGACTCAGATTTAGATTTAGATTTTTACCAAAAATCTGAATATATAAAATAATTTCTGTAGATATTATAAAAGGCTCAGAAATTGAAGCTCCACGGGCCGGCCCGGTGGCGCACTGGAGAGTGCGCCGCTTGGAAGCGTGGCGGCGTTCCCGCCGAGGGTTCGGATCCCATGTGGAGACCGGTTCCCGCTCACTGGCTGAGTGCGGTGCGGGCGCAACACCAAGGGTTGCGATCCTGTTGACGGTCCCCGGTACGGGCGCGACACCGAGGGTTGCGATCCCGTTACCGGTCAGTAAAAAAAGACAAAAAAAAAAAGAAAGAAATTGAAGCTCCAAAAATATTGAATTTGGACACTTTCATCATGTCAGAGTGTTATAGAGTTGAGTTTCAGGATCCTGTGGTGCCTTTTTTCCTCCCCTTACTTCAATAAATTCTGATAGTACTGCACTTTGAGTCAGGCCTTGTGACATCATCATACCACACAGAAGCCCTTAGATCTGCTCGTTCTCACTAGTATCCAATGTAATTTTGACATTTCTCCTTCTCATTCATGTAATTACTTAAGTAGCTATGACTTTATGACTTGTGGTCATTTAAAAAATATATTTCATCTTTAGTGAATTTCCTCCTTTAATCTTCAGATTAACAAAACAATTTAAATCTGGTTGCTTTTGCAGAGCTGTCCTTCTGTTTTTCTTTCATTTTCATAAATGAAATGCAGGTTAAAAAGTATGAACTGATAATAACATTCCTTCTTACCACATATCTTATTTAGAGGAGGCTATACTATATGAAGCTGATGGGAATTCAGGACCCATTCAGTGACATGGTCCCCTTCCAAGGATCTGGCAGAGCCCCTGGGAATTTTGTATTCATAATTCTGTATTCTATTTCTTTTTTCTTTTGTGACCGGTAAGGGGATCGCAACCCTTGGCTTGGTGTCGCCCACACTGCGCTCAGCCAGTGAGTGCACCGGCCATCCCTATATAGGATCTGAACCCGCGGCGGGAGCGCCGCTGCACTCCCAGCGCTGCACTCTCCTGAGTGCGCCACGGGGCCAGCCCTGTATTCTATTTCTTAAGAGGGCCCTCCAAATAAATACAATCCCCAAAACCACAATCAAATCTTACTGTTGCTATATCCTCTAAATTTCAAAATCTTTAATATTCAAAGAAGTATTTAAAATTTAATAACAATTCCATTCAAAAGGAAATCAAGCTATGCAGAGTAGTCTGTTACAAAATATACCTCTCAGCCTCCAAATTGAACCAAAATGAATATTTCTTTAAATACTGAGAGGTTCCAATTTTTATTTTATTTTGTTTTTGGTTTTTGAGGGTTTTTTTGCACAGACAAAATTTATTTCTATTTATTTTTAATTTTAACATTTACTTGTACATATGTGTGGAGTATAATGTGTTGTTTCAATACATGCATATACCACACAATGATCCACTTAGGTTAGATAGTGTAGTGTTGTACCCATTAGTCCACCCTCTCTGCTACCCCCTCACACTCCTCCTCAGCTGGTTTCTGGTAGCCATTATTCTGCTCTTACTTCTGTGAGAACCAAAGAACCACTTTTTTTTTTTTCTTTTTAGATTCCACATATGAGTGAGATTAGTATCAGGGGTCTTTTGTCAAATGCAGTCTTATGAAGCAGAACTTCTCTAACTAAAGAAAGTCAAGAAGAGCTCTGCTCAGTCAGTACTCCTTCAACTCTAACCATTTAAGCACCTCTAGAGAACCTGATCGGTTCTGTCCTCACAGCACAGTTTGAAAACCACTAATCAGACAATAATTCACAGTGTAAGTATAATTGGAGGCAGAGAAAGGAAGCCTCACATAATTTTTCAGGGCATAAGTGTACTATAATAGAAAAATCTACCAAGTAAAACTATAAGGTATTTATCACCACGGGATAAAGCAACCATCCTGGTGGGTGAGATATTTCTGCCTAGAGTCATGGAGAGATTGTGCAGGATGATTTTTTTTAGGCTCTTTCTTGCCAGTTGACTCTCAGGTCTCTTAGAAGACAAGAATAACTACTTTCAGAGACATCTACATTCTAAGTGTCAGAGATCACTGTTGACTGCTATCAGGTATTAGAAATATATGGAAGCAAATCTCAGGTTTTGGCAGGTGAATTCTTTGTTTTATATTAGACTCTAAAAACATACATGTTAAAAGGGCTTGAACCCAAAGATAAGCAAAATACTAAAAAAAAAAAAAAATCTTCCATGTCCCATATATCACCAAGTCTTTCTTCTGGTTATACTTTGAATTCCATCCCCTTGAATTTCAAATGTTTGCAAACATTTCCTGACCCAACTGAATGAGATTTCAAAGTATGTACTTGGTTACAGCTTTTCTAAACATTCAATGAATTTTATTTTCTATACAAAACATGCACATTATTCACATTGCTCTTTTTTTCATACATGGAATACAAAATATCAATTCTTTAATCATGTCATTTGTTAAGGTGTTTAATTCTTCTTTGGTAACCTTGATCTTCAATCATTCCTTCATTCACTCAGTAAAAATGTATTCAGTGTCTATCTTTCAGATTCTGTGCAAAAAACTAGGGATATAAAAAAAATAAGATTAGAATTTGTCTTCAAAACAACTAGGTCCTAGAAGCCAGTGATCATGCTGGTTGACCCAATCCTGGAATCTTCTTATGTAACTAGGCATTTAACAAATAAGTTTTATGGTCATTATGTCATCAACTGGTCAAGAGTTATTGATAACACATTTTGGTGGAAATTTCTTATTTTCATCAATGCCTAGAAATAGATTCTGTATTTAATTCTCTAATCATTTGTTTCTTTCCTATGTGTGTTGTTAAACTAATACTAAGATGTTATTTTCCCCCTACAGATTAAGTTCCTATCACTAATACATATGTTTCTAATCAGGAACTCATTTAGAAATGGGATATCCTTGTCCTATACTCTGTAAATTCCTAACTAGAGAACCAAAATCCTATAGTTACTCAGGAGAGGCTTACTATGTTGTCAATAAGTCTTTATGGCATCAGCCAAGAAATGAGTGAATTAGTAAAATGGCTTCTAAACAAGAATTAGAATAATTTATTTAGGGGATCCTGCTTGCACTGTTATAAATCATTCAAACAGTGCTGGGGCCACAGATCCCAAGCTCTGTTCTCATTGCTTTCTTTTCGCCCTCACCAACATTCCCATGACAAATTACACCTCCAAAGGGAATTCCATCTGGTAATCATAGCCTCTAATCCACTAGCACCTCACCTTTACCTTACCTTTATTTAAAACATTCTTTAGTTCAACGAAATTTTTAGCATGCACAACCCACAGGTAAACTCTTACTACCTTCTATGCTATCCTAGGTGGAAATGAAACAGAAGTAGAGAAGACTTATCCTTCTGTTTTGAAAATGCCTGGTCTGGGGAGAATGTGCATTTTCTATTTATTTTACTGGATGGCCCCCACTCTTACTTTCATCAACCTACACTTCACATACTTTGTGATATACTCGAGTGCAGCCTGTCATGGTTACCAGTGACTGATATTAAATATACAAAATCATTTTACTAGATGATAAAGGAAGCTACAGTGTCTAAAAATTTCATATATCTAACGTGTTGTATAAACAGCCTAAATCCCTATACATTTTATAACTTCAGCAGTCTAAAGGTTAAAGCCTGTCAGTTGAATTTCACGAATTCCAGGAAGAAATGGGGAAGTTGCACCAACTCTTCATTGTACACCAGTGATCAAACATCTCCTCATTACACTTCAATATTGTTGCCTCTAAAGGTCACCATTGCTGAACATAATCACACAAAATCAAAACTGCAAACTTTATATATCATGGAGGTAGTAAATAGCTTGGAGGTTTATTTTCTGGTGCCTGAACAACATTCTGAACCCATTTATAAATTCCTGGGAACAGTGGCATGAACCACACATATTTGCAGTGACTAACAATAGCTTCAATTAAATCAATTTCTTATAAAAAAAATTTTTGTTGTCATTTTAGGCGGAAAATATAACTCCCCTACCCATAAAGTAGTAGAAGTCTTTTTAATTTGTCTGTTTTAAGTGGATTTTCTTTCTTCTTGTAAAAACAAGTTTAATAATTATTTGTAAATCACCTTCAGGATTAAATATCCAAAAGTTTAACTCAAAGGGAAGTCATGAAATTCATTTAGTAAAGTACTGGTATGCTCAATAAATCACATATGCTTCTTGCTTTTTCTATTTATTGATTTCGCTCTACGTTATTTGGGCAACCTGCCACCTTGTTAGATCTATGGATCCAAAATAGAAGCCTAGCCTCATCCAAGCCGTCACTAGCTCTCACTTGATTACTATTCCAGCTTAACTACTTCTGCTAATAGTCCACGCATTCATTCTCTGTTCAGCAGTCAGAATTATCTTTTGAACTTATAGCTCATATCATTTTATTTCCCTGGAAGGACTTAAAACCCTCTGGTGGCTTTTGATTACACTTAAAATAAAATTCAAACTGCTCACCATGGTCTACAAAGCCCTATATAAATTGACCCTTACTTATCACTCTGATCTCAACTCCTACTGTTCTTTTTCCCTTGCTCAACTCCAGCAACACTGAATTCATTTGTGCTAAACATGCTGAGGTCATTGAGGCCTAGAGATTTGCACCCATTATTTATTCCCCTGTGCAGGTACATCCTGTCCCCAAATCTTGACATAGCCTTCTCTTTCTTTTCCTTCCCATCCTCTCTAGAATGTTCTCTCTTCAGGAAAAGTGCTTCTACTCACTCAAACCAATTATCCCCCGCTCCTGCAGTCTTTCTGTATCTCATGTCCCTACATCATTTCTGTTATGAAACTTATAATCTGACATTGTCTTTAGACAATTTGCTTGCTAGTTTGTTTTCTGTCACTGCCTTTACTAGTGAACAAGGTATGCTAGAAACAGGTAAGTAGTCCATTTTGGCTAGCATGTAGTAGAAACTCAATAAGATTATATATCACTAAATGAATAAAATGTCAGAATGCTTTTTTTTTTTTCCTTTTTGTCTTTTTTCGTGACCGGCAACGGATCGCAACCCTCAGTGTCGTGCCCGTACCAGACCGGGACCAGCAACGGGATCACAACCCTCGGTGTTGCGCCCGCACCTTGCTCAGCCAGTGAGCTGCCAGTCTGTACGTGGGATCCGAACCCTCGGCGGGAGCGCCAGAATGCTTTTATTATTAGAAATTTCCGGCCCCAGAATGCTTTTATTATTAGAAATTTCTTCACATTTTTAAAGATAGTTCAACATCTAAATTCAGAAAAAACTAACATAATAATTTGATATGAATAGATACAGTATAAGTACTAAAGAATACGTTTTTATGTTGCATTATTTTACATATTAACATAATTGTTATTAATATAGCATGGTTAATTCAGTATCATGTCTTCCAGAAAGTTTGTGATTTTTACGATATTATAATGAAAAACAATTTTTAGTCATATTGTGATTCCTAACACAGTTTTCACTGAAAATGATAATAATAGTGCTTGTCTTCCAATATGCACCAACCATCGTGGAGTATTTTTTTTTAAATCTCTTTCCCATATTAAAATTAGAATATCCAGTACTGCAGGAGCCGCACTGGAGAACTTAAGATGGTCAATAACTTGTTTTCATATTAGAACATTAAGTTGCCTGCTTAAGAATTCAGAGGAGAACGAATCCTAAAAAAAAAAAAAAAAAAAAAAAAAAAAAAAAAAAAAACAAGTAGTAAAGAAAACAATCCCATCTACTACAGCATTGAAAAGGATAAAATACTTTGTAATGAATTTAACCAAGGGAGTAAATAAATTGTACCCTGAAAACTACAAAATACTGCTAAAAGAAATCAAAGATGATACAAATAAATGGACTTCTGTGCTTATAAATTAGAAAACTTAATACTATTAAAATGTTCATACTACCCAAAGCAATCTACAGATTCAATGTAATTCCTATAAAAATCCCAATGGCAATTTTTACAGAAATGGGAAAAAAATATCTAAAATTTGTATGGATTCGCAAGAGACCCCAAATAGCCAAAACAGTCTTGAAAAAAAAAAAGTTGGAATCCTCACATTTCTTGATTTCAAAACATACTACAAAACAAAAGTAATCAAGATGGTATGGTACTCACATAAAGACAAATATAGACATCAATGGAACAGAATAGAAAACCCAAAAATAAACCCTTGTGTATATGTTCACCAAGGATGTCAAGACTACCCACTGGGGAAAGGACAGTCTCTTGAACAAATAATATTGGGAAAACTGGATACCCACATGCAAAAAAATGAATTCAGACCCTCGCCTTATACTATATACAAAAATTAAATCAAAATGGATGAAATGTAAGATTTACAGCTATAAAACTCTTAGAAGAAAACATAGAGAAAAATCCTCAAGACATTAAATTTGGCAATGATTTTTTTAATATGACATTGAAATCACAGGCAGCAAAAGCAAATATAAATAGGAGTACATCAAACTAAAAACTTCTCATCAAAGAAAATAACCAACAGAGTGAAAAGGCAACTGTATTAGCCATTCTTGTGTTGCTATAGCAGAAAACCTGAGACTAGGTAATTTATAAAGAAAAGAGGTTTATTTGGCTCATGATTCTGGGACAGCTGTATCTGGTGCAGGCTTCAGGCTGCTTCTATTCATAGTGGAAAATGGCAGGGCAGCTGGCAGGTGCATGGAGATCACATAGCAAGACAGAGAGGGAGGGGAGGTGTCAGTGTTGTTTAAAGAGCCAGCCCTTGCAGGACCTAACAGAGTAAGAACTCACTCACAACCTCTCCTCCTGAGGGAGAGCCTTTATCTATTCATGAATGATCCATCCCCATGACCCAAACGCCTCCCATACTGCCACACTGGAGATCAGATATCAAAATGAGCTTGAGAGGACAAACATATCCAAGCTGTATCAGCTACCTAGGGAATGGGAAAAAACATTTGCAAATCACATATCTGTCAAGCAGCTAATATCCAGACTGTATAAGAAACTTCTACAACTTAACAACAACAACAAAACAAATAACCTTATTAAAAAATGGGCAAAAGACTTGAATAGACAGTTCTCCAAAGAAGATATACAAATGACCAACAAGCCTATGAAAAGATGCTCAACATCACTAGTTATAAAAGAAATGAAAATCAAAACCACAATGAAATATTATATTACACTTATTAGAATTAACACTATCAAAAGAACAAAAAATAACAAGTGTTGGTGAGGATATGGAGAGATTTCAACCTTTTCTATGAAAAGATGCTCAACATCACTAGTTATAAAAGAAATGAAAATCAAAACCACAATGAAATATTATATTACACTTATTAGAATTGACACTATCAAAAGAACAAAAAATAACAAGTGTTGGTGAGGATATGGAGAGATTTCAACCTTTGTGTCCTATTGGTGGTAATGTAAAATGGTACAGCCACTATGGGAAACAGTTTGGAGTTTCTCAAAAAAATATAAACAATTATCATGTTATCCAGCAATCCCACTTCTGTATATATATTTTGACTCCAAAAGAATTTCAAGCAGAATCTCTAACAGATATTTGCACACCCATGTTTATTGCAGCATTATTCACAGTAGTCAAGAAGTAGAAGCAGTCCAGATGTTCATTGACAAATTAATGGATAAAGAAAATGTGGTATATACATGCAACAAAATATTATGCAGTATTTTAAAAAAGGAAATCCTACATATGTGCTACAACATGGATGAATCTTGAGAATACATGCTAAGTGAAATCAGGCAGTCACAGAAAGATAAGCACTGTATGATTCCACTCGTACAAAGTATCTAAAGTAGTCAACATCACAGAAACAGAAAGTAGAATGGTGGTTGCCAGGGGCTGGGAGAGAGGGGAGGAAAAATTAGTATTTAATGGGTATAGAGTTTCAGTTTTGCAAGATGAAAAAGTTCTAGAGATCTATTACATAACAATGTGAATACTACTGAACTGTACAATTAAAAATCATTACGGTTTTTAATCATTATCAAGACAAATTTTATGTTATGTGTTTTTTTCCACAATAAATAAATAATAATAGTTCAGAGGAGAGCTTCTAGTATTATAGCTATATTATGCTATAGCATAAGTAAGCTTACTTCATGCAATGACTGCTTCTCATCCATTTTTGGCACTCTTATTGTTGATAAAAAAAAAACAGTTTTGTCGAGGAAAAATATCAAATAAAAATTTCAAGGAAATAAATAAAATAAAAGGTAAAATTGGTCCCCACATTAAGATGCTACTTCTCACAGACATATCCGCTGACTGAGCTGTAACTTTCATATATGCATGTTATGATGTGTGCACATCACAAAGTATGAAAGAAATAAAAGTGATTATTGAGAGATTTCAAGAAAAGACAGCTTATGAACTGAATTATTCAGCTATTTCTTTCCATTTTGTATTTCCAATAATATGTTCTCATTAATTTTACTTATTTATGATTTATTTACAAGTATCTTCAAAAAAGACTTCAGAAAAGTCTTATTGGGGAAATCAACTAATAAACTTCTATTCAAAATATGAAAAACAGTTGCCCTCTCTATTATTTTGATTATAGAGAAGATTATAAGAGAAGACTAAAGACTGTTTTTCTGAGTACAGACTGGTTTTCATTTCACATATTAATTAGAATGTGTGTGCGTGTACTGTGTGTGCAAGTGTGTATTTGTTGTTTCATTCTTCACTGGATATAGATCTACACCTATGTAGGATTACTTCATCCCAAAGGACTTTGTTTCCCTTTATTTTTCATCATCTGGTCACCTCACATTGTCAACAATGGTTCATGTCTAAACTCCCTGTGAAACATACTTTCCTTGGAGCAGCAGGACTGGCACACTTGTCACATACAGCTTTTTGTGTCTCCATCACATCCACAATACATGCAGTTTGCTGTTTCATGGGCAGACAGACCTCTCAATGTAGGGATGAAAGTATTACAAATAGAGGCAGTTGATTGGTTTACAACTTTTGACTTCTTCATGCACTGATTCTGCTCAACCTAATGACTTAATGCTGCACAATTACATTCCCCACTATTACTGAACGTTATTTCATGGAGTTATATAGTTTTATGTTTCTTCTCTTATTTATGTTTATTTGGGGAATTTGTGTAATGCTTTTTGATCTGCAATAAGATGAGGGTTTTTTATACTGTGAAATAATGGTACTACATGCTGCATGAACTACCTTATCCTTTGTTCATTAAGCCCATTTTATTACAGCCATTGGTAGCCAATAAATATGTCAACATGCTCTCATGTGAAACCTGTGAGCCCTCTGAGCCATGACTCCCCATCATTGGATGGAAATCTGAAAACAAATTTATCCCTGAAAAGAAATGAATGATAGGTTAAAGTATTTAAATCAGCTAGGAAATGGAAGGAACAATTTTCTTAAAAGGCCATATTTAAACAAAGAACACTTTCTTTTTCTACTCTGGAATTATTGACAAGTCTCAATATAAAAGAAAATCTGCAAAGTTAGAGCTGCTAGCTGCAAGGAAAAATGGTTACTGCCATAATCGCTTAGAGTTTAAAGCCCTGTTACCTCAATCTTATTGTCTCTTTAAATCACTAAAAAGCAATGACAAAATAACATTAGTAATCACTCTAAAGCTGCACTATCCAATACAGTAGCCACTAGTTATATGTTTAAACCTAAATTTAATAAAAATCACACTGGCTACATTTCAAGCTCTTAATATGTGGCTGATGGCCAGTGTCTACCACATTGGATAGTATAGGTCTCTTTAAATCACTAAAAAGCAATGACAAAATAACATTAGTAATCGCTCTAAAGCTGCACTATCCAATACAGTAGCCACTAGTTATATGTTTAAACCTAAATTTAATAAAAATCACACTAGCTACATTTCAAGCTCTTAATATGTGGCTGATGGCCAGTGTCTACCACATTGGATAGTATAGGCAGAGAATATTTTTTTCATTGCAGAGAATTCAATTGGATAGCACTGCTCTAAAGCATCATGTATACACATGTGCTATCATTTTTAGTCTTGGAAAATGCACTCCACAGTTAAATTGCTAAATGCCACTTGTCTCAACCTGCACCTGTCCAATTTTACAAAGAATTTTAAGAAAACTCTAATTTGAGGTAAATAACTAGTGAGAGGCTGCCTTGTGAAACATAAGAGCCACTTTCATGGTTTAAGGATTGCAAAACATCCTTTAGAAAAGATCTAATAATCTCTTTTAGACAATTGCTAGATACTCTTGTCTTTGTTTTTCTGAATTGTAATGAATTTAGGGAGTAGCAGTAAACTTGTTTTCCTATGAAATATTCTGGAGGACTTTAAATATTACTAAAATCTCTAGTAGTAAGAAACTAAAACATTATGCTTCATTAAATTACTACCTTATTTTAATTGAGTATTAGCTCTCCTTCTCAACCAGAAAACCACCTCCTAAGCAATAATTCACCTGCTTTATTAAATATAGAAACATTTTCTTTCAAAAAAGGAGTAAGTGGATATTTATCAGTCCAAAATAAAATGGTGAGGGGATTGGTGATTAGGAAGGGAATATTTTAATGCAGGGACAATGGAAAGATAGAAGGAAAGAAGATTTTCTGATCATATGGGTAAAGCTCTCTGTATATCACCCAAAGGAGGCCATTTCTCCCAAGGCAAATTCACAGCTGTAGTCCCCAACCCACTACTCCTCCTCCTTCTTTTTTAAGGCTACACAGCAACACACACATAAACTGTAGGTAGCTGAATTATTATATCCCACTCCCTGTTCAGCCAGACACTGTAAGTGCAAATAGCAATGGTGAATAGTATCTTGCACAAACTATATCAGGGTACATGTTATGGCAAAGATTAGAGAAAGATGACTCAGGACCACCCCACACCATAGTATGGGTTGGGCAGTATACACACTTTCAAAACAACTCTAGCTCTTCAGCTCTGCTTGCCTGGGAACAAACCCAACAATGGTTCTTAAGTGGAAACTGACATTGAGAGAATCTAAGTTTTAAAATGAGATAATTTTAAGCTTTACTTGAATGGTTCATTAGTATTTGTGTATTTTCAGAGACCTATTTTATAAGTATTTTTACTCCTGGTAACCTTTACCATTGTTTAGCAATTTTACTTTTCAGAAAGGCTGTGAGGTGTGGTGGAATCACACATTTGGATTAAAATCCCAGTCAATCCCTGCAACTTATTGGTTCGATGATCTTGAGCAAATCTCTCTATTCCCTCTGATACTCAGCTTCCTTCTCTGGAAAATTGAGCACTTTGACCTCAAAGGAGGTCTATTAGTGGTAAATGAAATTACATATGTTAAAAATGCAATATGTACACTTTGTACTAAAAACATGTTAATTTTTTCAGTTATTTGCACAATGCCACAAAATTATTTGTACAAAATATTCCTCCTTCTTCCAGCACTACTATTTTTTGATAACTTATAATTTTTATGGTGGTATGGTTATTTGCATAAGTTCATAAAGAATTTGCTGTCTTTATAACAGGATACAATTAAAAACATTGGTTATATTGGCCTTAACTGGAATATAATTGAGAATGTGCACAAGACGCCTGACGTCAAGTGTTCTCATCTTTACAGTGAATAAACAAAATTGTCACTGCCTGGCAAGCACAAGAACTTTAAGACTGAAGATAAAGTCCAATGTCTGCCTCGATTTGGCTTTCTAGCCTCAAGAGGTTTTAAATCTGGTCTATGTGATCAATGTAAAAAATATATATTTCTAAAGAAAAGCTGTAATACACCTGTTATAAAGTCTTAGCTCTGTGTATTATATTTGACTTTTTCTTACCTACATGTAGATTGGACTGGATCCTAAATTCTTCTGAGTTCCTCCAATATCACTTTCTTCCATAGAATTACTAAAATAGGAAGCTGCTCTGTTCCTGCAGTCCAGTAGGCTAAAAGTGGATAAATTTTAGGGAACAGTTCTCATGCCTGATATATGGGCCACACAAAATGTTCACCACATCACCCAAGGCCATAATAACTCTTAGCCCTCTAATGTTATTCTTTTCCACTTGACAGGATAATAGTTATAAATTGTTCAATAGATATGTCTCTTCTAACTTCCTGACCTCACTTCATGTTGCCTTAACTTGGCCTAACTGCTGTTTCATCTTTCCCCCCACTATGAGACCTGACTACCTGGGAGTAAACTTTCCCCTCACCAAGGGATCAGTCTGCCTGGGAATGAGCCTTCCCAGCACTGAGGAATCTAGGCAAAGTGAGGTAAGACATTTTCAATCAGATAATTAGTCATCAATACTTTCATTAGGAATGTTTTAATCAAAAATGGACAAATGATGCCTCGTCTACACAAGCATTTCTCTAAAAATATTCACAGACATGAAGGAGGGCTCAGGACTTAGATGAGACATCTGGTTCTTAAACAAAGGATTCATGTAAGTTCTTAAAATTTTCACTGTATCAATCAATGTATATATTGCTAACTCTGAGTAAGCCACCAAGCAATATAAGACAACTACATGACTTTAGGTTTTCTGCTGGTAGAACAGAAAAAGGTTTATACCTTAGCAAACACCACCTGTTGTACTTCCATTAATACCTCAGGAGAAGGTTATATGGCAAGATGACATTATTTACATGAATGTACAGTTGTTTTCCAGTCAGCTTGGCACTGCAGACTTCCACATATCCAAGGGAAACCAAGGAAGACATCAATAAAGCTATGCTGATTCCACCCCTCCAGCAAGACCATGAGATAACAAGGTCAAAAGCAGAAACCAGACAGAGTCTTGGCAAGATTTTGAACCTGGCTCCTTGCACATCCTCCTCCTGATTTCATTTCCCATGTACCATTCCCTCAGCTCCTCTTTAAAACTCCCCTGAAACCCTGAAGTCGGGAAACAGTTCTAGTCTGTCTCCCGAGACATCTGATAATAAACTTCCTGCCTTGCACCAGCCATTCCCTCAGCTCCTCTTTAAAACTCCCCTGAAACCCTGAAATCGGGAAACAGTTCTAGTCTGTCTCCCGAGACATCTGATAATAAACTTCCTGCCTTGCACCAACATTTGAGACTGACGTGTCTTTTGTTTCTGAGTGGAGAGCAGCAGGACCTGGACTCCAGTAACATCCAGCACTTGCTAAGTCACCTACACACCACTGATTTCATTTTTGTGCAGAGAAGCAAAAACCTAAGACTTTAGCAATGATTACAATCTTCTGCTCAGTGAAGAAAGGCTGGGAGGCACAGATTTAGATACATATATACAAAAAAATAAAAAGATGGTGATAATCTTATTAACCTTGAGTTTTCCATCTCCTTTGAGTCTTCATGTTGCAGAGTGAGAATTATGGCACGTGGTGGCCAAATTTTAGTTTCTAATTTGTTTCCATATCAGCAGTTTCCCTCTTATATTTCCTGAAAGAGTATTGGATTTGTAGTAAGTCAAAAACAAAATTAAAATTTGGCCACCACGTGCCATAATTCTCACTCTGCAACATGAAGACTCAAAGGAGATGGAAAACTCAAGGTTAATAAGATTATCACCATCTTTTTATTTTTTTGTATATATGTATCTAAATCTGTGCCTCCCAGCCTTTCTTCACTGAGCAGAAGATTGTAATCATTGCTAAAGTCTTAGGTTTTTGCTTCTCTGCACAAAAATGAAATCAGTGGTGTGTAGCTGAACGCATTCCAGATAGCAATAGCATATCATTAGCATATCAGTGACAGCAACAAAAAATACATGAAAATAAAAACATTGCATACAAATGGAGATGTGTAAAAGTTTTCTACAAAAAAGAAACCATTTTCCATGCGCTTTTGGAATAGATCTCTACGTTACAGTATGACTCAGCCAAAGCTTTCAAAACCTGGATATCCTAGGAAATAAAATGGGAGACTAGGAACTGAGAAATCTAGATACCATCCTTACTAAGTCACACTGTGTTCCAGAGCATATTATAATTTTCCGGCACTCTAAACTTTATCATCTATCTGATAGAAGCTAAACTTTTTCATTGTTAAGCATTAGTTAAGGAATCCCCAAAGAAAACTACAGAATTTGCCTCAAAAGCAAGCACAGGATACAGGCCAGCCTATAAGAGGATTTTCTTTTGTTTTGTCTACTTTTACTCCTTATGTCCCAATAAATTAAGATTTAAGAAAATTATTATAAATCAGATGTTTTAGGAAAGGCTAATGCTGAAACTAATAGAATAGAATATATGTATGTTCTATTAGAATATATATATACATATGTATGTCCTATTAGAATATATATATATACATAAATATATATATATATATATATGAGATAGAGAGAGGGACTCAAATACAATAGAAATATTTGTTACTTACTAATAGTCCAAGACACACATGTTCTTTGTCAACAGGGAGTTATCTTACACATGGTGATTCACTTAACAACAATCTTTCCACTTCAAAGTTCCCCAATTTCTATCCGCATTCAATATCATTATCTGCATCCAATAGGCAGAATGCAACAAGTAAGGAGGTGCCGATACAGGAAGTTTAATGGGCCTTGCCTGGGAATACCTCTCACATTCCATTGGTGAGAATGAAGTCATATGCCCATACCTAAAACAGCAAGACAGATGGCAAAATGCAGCATAGCTGTGTGTCCAGGAAGAAAAGGAGACAGATTTTTGGTAAACAGCTAGCAATATCTACCATATTAGGATTCTCTATATCTTGCCTGGCATAAATTATTGCAATTCTCTTCTAGCATTTTCTTCAGCATTGGAAGTCACACTTTCTCAATGGAAGACTCTCTACAGAAAAATAAAATGTGACTCATGCTATTTACTATTCCTTTAGAACCACAGTGAGCCATTCTGCCCTGCTGTGGTTTGATCTCCATACCAGTCTCCCTATAAGAATTCTAAGTGTTATATTTTCAGTTTGGGATTTTTTTTGTGTGTGTATGTGTGTGTGGTCTTAAAGCATTAAAAGAGCAAAAGAATAATTACTATTTTATTCATAAACTACAGGGATTTTAAAATCTCACTTTACATAGGATTTCTTTCAGAAATAACATCAAAAGAGAAACTGGAATCTATTTTTGAAAAACGTAAGAGTTATCTGTCTGTACTTCTGACAAATAAACAAGTCTAAGAAAATATTGATCATGTCATATGAAAGCCACAAAAGAAAAGCCTTTCTCTAAATGGCATACGTAGTTCATGACAAACCTTTAGCCTGAAACTAAATACATCTCTAAAAATTAGCAGTATTTTCTAGGTGTGAGCATGACCCGTTTTAATCATCACACAGAAGAATTTTATGAAGTCGGAAAGCTTTTATGCTAGTACATTCCTCTCTAGTTAATTAGACTTTATTTCTGAACCTATGACGTGTGCTCTAAAAATTCTAAACTATTCATAAAATATATTTGAAGAACAGATTGAGGTTTCATTATTTATAACTCAGTCAAGATACCAAACTGGCTAGATTGTAAACCTGCTGATACAGTAGCTTTTCTTTGCCACTCTTCTGAATCATTGCTACTCAACTTTCTAATTTATGTGCAAATTGAATTTCCTAAAGCATATAGTAAGCTCCTTTTTCTTTGAGGGTTTTTTTTTTTTTTTTTGCAGTTTTCTATAATGTGGAGTTTAAAACACTTTTAATGCATTTTATAAAAAGATTATCATACCAAATAGACTTTTTTATTTTCTTTGTTTTCCATGTTACTCTTCATACACCCCATCCAGAGACTGGAGTGATTTCCTATCATGAATTAAATAGTCAGCAGGAAGCAAAGTCTCCTATGCCATGACCAGATTTAACTCAACTGAGAAATGCAGAACTGCTTCTGTGGCACGTATTGACAGCACAGAACTCAGGACTTCAGGATTCTGTTTTCAATGTTAGTTCTAACCTCGCAGTGTAATGATTTGCCACTTGCGTCTGTTCACATTCTTCAAAAGAAATACAAAATTTCTTTAGGGTGGATTCGCCTAATTTCATTGCTTCTTCACTGTAGTAGGCACTATCTGGGTAACTGGGAATCAAAAACAAATAAAATAAAATCATTGTCCCAGGGGAGTGCACAGTCTAGTAGATAGATGGTCATGTAAATAAATACCCTTTATATCAATGATTTTCAGCCTCTCAGCATCCTAGAAATACTACAGCCATTAGTGGAATATTTGAAAAGATTAAAAGCCTCAAAATAAGTCAAAGTGTCACTCTTACAATAAATAAATAAATAAATAACAATTTTTCAGGACTCCAGTCAAATTTTAATTCTCTATTTGCTTGATAACTATAACATTCTGTTGCTGTTTAAATAGACTGCCCTGACCATATTCTCTTACATATTCACTAGAAAACATAAGAAGACATTCCAGTAAACTTGGAAGTCTTTTATGGGCCTGGGCCACCTAACTATGAGAAAAATGTCTTGGATGGTGATGAATATAACAAATATATTTTCATTATATTTGGGCCATTGTAAATTTCAGATCTGTTTGTTATCACTGTCTTACCTACTGTGACTAATACAGCATGCACAATCCCTTATTTCTACATCTTTGCTACTTTATTTACCCTTGCTCATGCAAGCACTAAGGGGTGGTGGGAAAATAGGCTAAATAGCATTCACAAAATATGTGCCTTCTCTACTCGATCATTAAGACCCCTCTTCCTCACAGACCATCCACGTACTTCTTCCCCATTCCTTCTCAACAATAATCTCCTCAACAACAGCTTTGTTCATTTGAAGGTCCTGGCCTTCTAGATAAATTGTTAACCTCTGTCCAGTAATGAGTATAGATCCATACCTCTCATCCATTATCTTACTCCAGAAAAAAAAAAAAAAGGACACCTAGAAGTACTGCTTCTAATTCTGATCCTAAGATATTCACTGGACCTAATTTCCCCTCCCTACTTTTCTTCAGGGCAATCCTGTGTGAGGCTGTAATGTTGTCAAAGTTTACTTCTGCATAGCACCATCTTTAAACTAGGCTAATATTTTTTATTCTTCTTCAGTGAACTTTTTATAGGAAACTACCCATGAGGGCATAATATTTATTTGAGTGAAAGGAGGCAGTACAGCACGAATAGATGTACCAAGTCACAGTGGGTTCTCTTCCACTTTACTTGTGCCTTTGGATCCTGCTTAAGCTGCTCATATGCACCCATTGTCCAGGGGATCAGTGAGCCTAGAGCATGTTTATCATATTGGACCCAATTCATCCTCAAAAGGAAGTTATTTACTTTTCCTGGAATAAACACTCCCAAATAAGAATTTTCATTGACTGTTCACAATTCTTTTGAGTTCATCTTCATCCACTCACTTACTGAATGTGTTATTCTTTGCCAGATATATTTTACAGTATTTATTTGACCAATAATTCATTTTATAGCAAAAGAAGTGAGGTAGTGGGCATATATTGACAGATTTCACTAAATTTAAACATGTACTTAATTATCCAGAGCAGGTGTCTTTATAGAATGGTGGAATAGCCAGCTGCTGGTAACATTTTGTGAAGCTGAGTACTTACCCTGCCTAAGGTCATCACATAAAATACAGGACACCCAGTTAAATTTGAATCTCAGATAACAGATAATTTTTAGTATACGTACATACCAAATATTGCATGGGACATACTTATAACAACAACAACAACAACAACAACAAAAGTGTGAAA
>NW_007726443.1:463147-464125 GCF_000696425.1 Galeopterus variegatus | reverse complement strand
CATGCTATAGCTTGGCTTTCTCGCAGCATGGTGGCAGGTTTCTAAGAGGTCAAGTATCCCAAGAGAGAAAATTAGGCAAAAACTATATTACATTTTCTAACCTAGCTTTGGAAGTCATGAAGAGTCACCTCTGCCACATTTATTTGTCAAATACAAGTTACTAAGACCAGCCCAAATTCAAGAGAAGAAGAATTAGACTCTACCCTTTCATGAGAAAATAATCAAAGAACTTATGGGTGTTTTTAAACCACCAAAGTCTGACACCTGTCCAAGAATTATTTACACTCCTCCTAATATGCAGAATACACTCACCCCTGCTCAATAGTCTCCTAAGTTATCATCTGTTATGACATTAGGCCTTAGGTCCAGAACTCATAATCTAAACTAGATATGGATAAAAATAAGGCTTCTTGTTTGTAGTTCTTCAACTATACCTCCTCTTATACAGTTCCTCTTCATCTGAAGACCCATAAACTAAAGAGATAAGTTGTCTGCCCTCCACACATCTAATATTCAATGGAGGCACATGAATGAGATAGTTTCTATAAAAATTCTTGTTCAAAAAGAGGAAAACTTAGAGGTATATCTAAGTTTTGGATTAGAGGAATATCTAATCCAAAGCATTTCTGAAATCCAGGTAGGCAAGGATTTCCATAATTTTGGTTAGGGCTCAGTTCTAATGTCTGAAATGACTCCGTGACTATTGGCACTGCCCTCTGAACTCTTGGCTCATCCTCTATGTCTTTCCTGCCTTTTCCATAAGAAATGTCCACTGTTTGTAATTAAGTAGATCTCCCAACCTGTTTCCTGCCCACTGTAGTTCGGAGTCTCTTTTTTGTTTTGTAAAATCTCTGTGTTTTTCAGTCCAAGCTGGTGGCATTTCTACCAAAACAATTTTCTTAAATTCTTTGTGACTGTCTTTGGACCTTATTGGGTTTATTTCATCAGATAAAGGCACACTTACAAATCTTGTGAAGA
>NW_007726443.1:460526-461649 GCF_000696425.1 Galeopterus variegatus | reverse complement strand
ATAGATATAGATATAGATATAGATAGATATATACACATATGGAGAGAAAGAAACAGACAGAGAGAGTACTGATATATCCCTTTTAAAAAGATCAATAATATTGATAAACCTCTGGCCAGGCTAACTACGAAAATAGAGAGAAGACACAGACAACTAATACCATCACTACTTATTCCACAAACACTAAAAGGGTGATAACAGAATATTATGAACAAGTCTATGCTCATAAATTTGATAACTTAGATAACACAGACAAACTACTTAAAAGACAAAATCTACCAAAACTCATGCAAAGATAAATAAATAACCTAAATAGGCCTTTATCTAATAAAGAAGTTGAATCAATGATTAACAGAAGGAAATTGAACCAATGATTAACAGGCCCAGATGGTTTCACTAGTGAAGTCTACCAAAAATTTAAAGAAATAATGTTTCTTTAGGATCTCTTCCTAAAAATAGTAACAGAAGGAACACTTTCTAACTCATTTTATGAGGCCAGCATTGCCCTAATATTAAAACCAGACAATGACAACACAATAAAGGAAAATTACAGACCGATGTCTCTCATGAATACAGATACAGAAATTCTCAAAAAAAAGTTTTAGCACACAGGGTGGGCAGCCTCCACCACCCAGCAAGAGGCAGAAGCATGCATGTGGTCCTAAGCAGGAGCCATAGGCAGCTCCCTCTGCCTGGCAGAAGTCAGGAGCACACCAAAAACACCACTTCTGCACTAGTGGCCCACCACAACTATTGCTACAACCATAGATGCCACAAAATCAGCCACAGCTAGCAGCCACAACTACCATGCAGGCTGTCCATCAGCCACTCAACTGCATTGACACCAGGACAATCACCAGCAGAGATCAGGAAAAGAAGAGGAAGTCTCTCTCCTCAAAGCCCACTCAAAAGTAATAGAAGAAGCAACTGCTCTACCAGATGACCAGACATCAACATAGAGATACTAGTAATACAAAAATCCAAGAAAATATGATGCAACCAAAAGAACACAGTAATTCTCAAACACCAGACCCTATAGAGCAGGAAACCCATGAAATGACTGAAAAGAAATTGTGAGCAACAACCTTAAGGAAACTCAATGAGGTGAAACACAAGAAGACTC
>NW_007726443.1:458911-459369 GCF_000696425.1 Galeopterus variegatus | reverse complement strand
CTACAGCTCTGACCAGGCCAGGCATGCACAGGATCCCTGCCCACACTGCTGCACCAGTCAGCCCAGCCATGCGCTGGACCCCTTCCTCAGCTGCCTGCAGTGCAGCAGCCTTTGCTAGCAGCTGTCTAACCATTGCGCCAGCCAGACCAGTCACTTGTGGGATCCCTGTGCAAGCAGCCTCAACAGCCAGCTCAGCTATTTGCAGGTCCCCCTGCCACAGTTGCATGCAGTGCAACTGCCACCATGATTGCCATCACACCAGCAGGACCAGCTAGGTGTGGGGATCCCTACTAATGCTGAAGCAGTAACCACCCCATCTGGGGGTGGGACCCTTTGCCACCCCTGCCACCACCTGTAGGGCAGCAGCCATTGCCAAGGGCTACCCACACCACCTCATCTGCCAGACCAGCTATGCACAGGACCCCCACCATAGCTGTGTGCAGTGTGGCTGCTGCTAC
>NW_007726443.1:455261-458551 GCF_000696425.1 Galeopterus variegatus | reverse complement strand
AGCAGGACCAGCTAGGTGTGGGGATCCCTACTAATGCTGAAGCAGTAACCACCCCATCTGGAGGTGGGACCCTTTGCCACCCCTGCCACCACCTGTAGGGCAGCAGCCATTGCCAAGGGCTACCCACACCACCTCACCTGCCAGACCAGCTATGCACAGGACCCCCACCATAGCTGTGTGCAGTGTGGCTGCTGCTACCATAGCCATTGCACCAGCCAGATTGAATGGGTGCAGAACCCCCAACCACACCACTGCATCAGCCAGACCAGCAATGGGCATGACTCCTTGCAATGCTGAAGCAGTAGGCAGACTAGCTGGGTATGGGACCCTGGCTGCTATCACCTACACCACTTCTTCCACCACTGCCACCACTGGCAGCCACACACACCACTACCAACCCCATTGCACCAGTCAGACTGTCTGAGGGCAGGACCCAACACTGCCACCATGCATTGACACATGAAGGGTAACAAATGGAGACACCAGAAAGAAATAAGCCAGAGCAGTCCAACAACGCAGTGACACAATTCACACAGGGAATTTCACCCCATGTGCAGTGAGTATGACTGCCTTCAACAAATAAGAGTCATACATAGAGAACCTAGAGAATAAAGGAGCCCAGGGAGGCCAAATAATGTACAGAAGAAAATTGACAGTCACCATCAAACCAGCCCATAACCAAGAGAATTAAGAGCCCAAGAGGATCCTTGGCCTATAGGAACAAGGAAAGAGAAACCTTGCCCAGGGTCACTCATTCAAGCTGAGAAGAATCAGCATAACAGTGCCCATCAGGGGCCTAGGACACTAGCTGAGGAGCCAACAAGTCCATCTAGGGTAACTCACCCCAGCCAGAGAGTGACAAGGAACCCAGGCATTTCACCCAAGATCTTGCATTAGCCCACATCTTCAACATCCCAACTAACCTCAACAAGACATCACTAAGTGCCCCAGTGACTACACTCACACACAACTCAGACATTGAATACAGCAGAAGTACCCACACAGAGACTACACTACTAAGTCTACCCAGAATGAATACTAATGCACCATATTCAACAATCAATATAAAAAACATCTATAGGGAAAAATCTCTCTCCTCAAAGACCACTTCAGAGTAATAGAAGAAGAAACTGCTCAACTGGTTGACTAGAAAACAACATACAGAGATTAGAAATATGAAAAAACAATGATATCTGATACTACCAAAGGAATACAACAAATCTCAAGTACAAGACCCCATAGACTAGGAAACCTTTGATAGGTCTGAGTAAGAATTTCAAGTAGAAATCTTAAACAAACTCAATGAGATACAGAAAAACTCAGACAACACAATGAAACAAGAAAAACCATGCTGGATTTGAAGGATAAAGTTTACAAAGAGATAAATTCCATAAAAAAGGATGTAGCAGAACTCCTGGAACTGAAAGACTCATTCAACAAAGTAAAAATTACAATTTAGAGGATAAGAAGCAGGCTAGAGTAAGCAGAAGAAAGCATTTCTGACCTGGAAGACAGTCTTTTTGAAATAACCCAAACAGACAAAAATAAAAATAGAATTTTGAAAAATGAAGAGAATCTAAGAAAGCTAGCAGATCACCTTAAGCACAAAAACATTCAAATAATGGGTGTTGTGGAAGGGGAGGAAAAAGGAAAAGGAATTGAAAACATATTCAGTGATATAATAAAGGAAAACTTCACAGGTATGAGTAGAAATATGGACTTCAAGATCCAAAAGGCTCAGAGGTCCCCAAGGAGACTCAACCAAAAATGTCTTCTCCAAGACTCATTTTAGTCAAAGTATCAGAAGTCAAAGACAAAGAAAGAACCCTAAAATCAGCAAAAGAAAAGCATCAAGCCACCTACAAAGGTGCTCCATTCAAACTAACAGCATACTTCTCAACAGAAACTCTAAAGCCTAGGAAAAAAATGGGATGATATATTCAACATACTAAAGGAAAAACTCTGCCTGCAAGAATATTATACCCCACTAGGCTATCCTTCAGAAATGAGGGAGAAATAGTGTATTTTCTAGATGAACAAAAACTGCAGGAGTTCACCACCACACAACCAATGCTGCAAGAAATCCTCAAGGGGAGTCCTGCATCTAGAATCTGAAAAATAATCACTACAAGAAAGAATGAAACCCACTGTTAGAACAAAAATGTAAACTAGAAAGAGAAAGAAACTAAATCTTGCCACCACAAAAAAACCAACAAACTCAAAGACAAACAATAAAATGGGAAGAAAGAAACAAAAGATACTTACAACATCCAAATGAAAATCAATAAAATACCAGGAGTAAGACAATACCTTTCAATAACAACCCTAAATATAAATGGATTAAACTCCTTGCTCAAAAGACACATAGTGACTGATTGGATTAAAAAGCTAGACCCAACTATATGCTGTCTTCAAGAGACTCATTTCACCTGTATAAATGGATTAAACTCCTTGCTCAAAAGACACATAGTGGCTGATTGGATTAAAAAGCTAGACCCAACTATATGCTGTCTTCAAGAGACTCATTTCACCTGTAAAGACACACACAGACTAAGAGTGAAGGAATGGAAAAAGATATACCACATAAATGGAAACCAAAAGGAAGCAGAGAATAGCTGTTCTTATAATGGATAGAATAGACTTGAAGCCAAAAAACCATATAAAGAGACAAAGAAGGCCACTATATAATGATAAAGGGATCTATTTTACAAGACATAATAATCATAAATATATATGCACCAAACACTGGAGCATCCATGTATATAAAACAAACACTATTAAGACTAATGAAAGAGATAGACCCCAATATGACAATAGTAGAGTACCTGAACACCCCTCTGTCAGCAATGGACAGATCATCTAGGCAACAAATCAATAGAGATAAACAGGATTTAAAGTACACTTTAGACCAACTGGACCTGGCAGATATCTATGGAGCATTTCATCCAACAACTACAGAATATACAGTCTTCTCATCAATGCATGGATCATTCTACAGTATAGACCATATTTTAGGTCACGTATCAAGTCTCAACAAATTTAGAAAAAATTGAAATCATTTCAAGTATCTTTTCAGATCATGATGAATTAAAACTAGAAATTAATAACAAGTGAAACTAAGAAAACTATACAAATACACGGAAATTAAACAACATGCTCCTGAACAACCTATAGGTCCAAGAAGAAATAAAACAGGAAATCAAAAAGTTTCCTGAAATTAACAAAAATAAAGGCACATCATACAAAACCTGTGGGATACTGCAAAAAACTGTACTAAGATGGAATTTTTT
>NW_007726443.1:453975-454336 GCF_000696425.1 Galeopterus variegatus | reverse complement strand
TACTGAACCAAGAAGAAATAGAAAACCTGAACAGACAGTAACAAGCAACAAGATTAAATCAGCAATCAGCAGCCTCCCAACAAAGAAAAGCCCAGCAACAGATGGCTTTACTGCTGAACTCTATCAAACCTTTAAAGAGGAATTAATACCAACTCTTTTCAAACTATTCCAAAAAATTGAAAGAAGCCATTTTTCCATACTCATCCTATGAGGCTAGCATCATCCTCATACCTAAACCAAAGACACAACAAAAAGAAAGAAAAGTACAGGCCAATATCTCTGATGAACAAAAACACAAAAGTCCTAAAATCAACTCAAAATGGATCAAGGATTTAAATATACACCCCGAAACAATAAAACT